>NW_026558438.1:0-200015 GCF_026930045.1 Uloborus diversus
CTTCCCTACATTAATAATCAATATTTGCAAAGGAAAGAAATTGAAAAAAAAAAGAATTTTCAAATTAGAAAAGAAATATATACATTGAAGATATTCGCTCCGGCTGGGACTCGAACCCAGGCCACTCGCTTGGAAGACCAGCGGTATAGCCATTAGGCTATCGGAGTTCTGTCGAGCGGAGTCTTACTGCCTGACTGAGACTGCCTGACTGACAGACTGACTCTCTGACTGACTGATACTGACTGACTGGACTGACTGACTCACTGACTGACCGAGACTGACTGACTGACTCACTGACTGACCGAGACTGACTTACTAACTGCCTGACTGACTGAGACTGGACTGACTGACTGACTGACTGACTGACTGACTGACTAACTGACGGACTGAGACTGACTGACTGACTGCTTGACTGTCTGACTGACTATTTCACTGACTGACTGAATGACTAAATGACTGACTGACACTGACTGACTGACTGCTTGACTACCTGACTGACTGCTTGACTGACTAACTGACTGGACAGGACTGACCGACTGACTGACTGACAGACTGACTGAATAAGGATGACTGTCAGACTGACTGAATAAGGCTCACTGACTGACTGACTGACAGACTGACTGAATAAGGCTGACCGACTGACTGACTGAGACTGGACTGGACTGACTGACTGACTGACTGACTGACTGACTGAGACTGACTGACTGAGACTGACTGACTGCTTTAGTGACTAACTGACTGCACAGGACTGACCGACTGACTGACTGACTGACTGCCTGACTGACTGACTGACTGAATGACTGACTGACTGAGACTAAATGACTGACTGCTTGACTGACTGGCTGAAGGACTAACTGACTGACTGAGACTGACTGACTGAGTGACTGAATGACTGGACTGACTGACTGAGACTGAATGACTGATTGCTTGACTGATTGACTGTCAGACTGACTGACTGACTTCGCAAAAGGGAAAAATAAAAAAAAAAAGAATTATCAAATTAGAAAAAAATCTTTGCATTTAAGATTTCCTTTCCGGCTGGGATTTGAACCCAGGGTGACACGCATGGAAGCCCAACGCTCTCGCCAATATACTATCGGATCTCGGATGGCCGGTGTCTTAATTATAATAAAAACAAAAAATGCACCTTGGTAATTATTGATCTAAAATCTTTGAAATCTAAAGGTCGAATGATTAAACTGACTCAGAATTTTCTTCCGTACGTAAATAATCGATATTTGCAAAAGAAAGAAAATGAAAAAAAAAGAATTTTCATATTAGAAAAGAAATATATACATTGAAGATTCTCGTTCCGGCCGGGACTCGAACCCAGTACCACGCGCTTGGAACCCAACGGTCTAGCCATTAGGCTATCGGAGCTCTGACGATGGAAGTCTTAAATTTAATAAAAACAAAAAATGCCCCTTGGTAATTATTGATTCAAACACTTTGAAATTTACAGGTCGAATAATTAAACTGACTCAGAATTTTTCTCCCTACAAAAATAATCAATATTCGCAAAAGAGAAAAATTTAAAAAAAAAAGAAGAAGAATTTTCAAATTAGAAACTAAAAGTATACATTGAAGATTTTCGTTCAGGCTGGGACTCGAACCCAGGGCCACTCGCTTGGAAGCCTAACACTCTAGCCATTAGTCTATGGGAGCTCTGTCGGTGGGAGTTTTAAATATAATAAAATCAAAAAATGCACCTTGGTAATTATTTATCTAAACACTTTGAATTCTACGTTTCGAAAAATTAAACTGACTCAGAATTTTCTTCCCTACATAAATAATCAATATTTGCAAAGGAAAGAAATTGAAAAAAAAAAGAGAATTTTCAAATTAGAAAAGAAATATATACATTGAAGATATTCGTTCCGGCTGGGACTCGAACCCAGGCCATTCGTTTGGAAGACCAACGGTCTAGCCATTAGCTATCGGAGTTCTGTCGGTCGGAGCCTTACTGCCTGACTGAGACTGCCTGACTGACAGACTGACTGAATGACTAACTGATACTGACTGACTGACTGATACTGATTGACTGACTGACTCACTGACTGACCGAGACTGACTGACTGACCGAGACTGACTGACTGACCGAGACTGACTGACTGACCGAGACTGACTGACTGACCGAGACTGACTGACTGACTGCCTGACTGACTGAGACTGGACTGGACTGACTGACTGACTGACTGAGACTAAATGACTGACTGCTTGACTGACTGGCTGAATGACTAACTGACTGACTGAGACTGACTGACTGACTGCCTAACTGACTGAGTGACTGACTGATTGGACTGACTGACCGTCTGACTGAGACTGAATGACTGACTGCTTGACTGACTGACTGGTCTGGACTGACCGACTGACAGACTGACTGACTGACTGAGACTGACTGACTGAATGACTAACTGACTGACTGACTGACAGAATGACTGAATGAGGTTGAGTGACTGACTGCCTGACTGACTGACTGATTGAATGACTAGCTGACTGAGACTAAGTGACTAAATTGCTTGACTGACTGACTGAATGACTAACTGACTGACTGAGACTGACTGACTGACTGCCTGACTGATTGAGTGACTGACTGACTGGACTGACTGACTGACTGACTGAGACTGAATGACTGACTGCCCAACTGACTGAGTGACTGAATGACTAACTGACTGATTGACTGCTTAAGTGACTGAGAGACTGACTGCTTGACTGACAGACTGGACTGGACTGACCGACTGACAGACTGACTGGCTGACAGAGAGTGACTGATTGACTGTCGGACTGACTGACTGACTTCGCAAAAGGGAAAAATAAAAAAAATTATCAAATTAGAAAAAAATACATGCATTTAAGATTTTCTTTCCGGCTGGGATTCGACCCCAGGGCCACACGCATGGAAGCCCAACGCTCTCGCCACCGGACTATCGGATCTCGGATGGCCGGTGTCTTAATTATAATAAAAACAAAAAATGCACCTTGGTAATTATTGATCTAAAATCTTTGAAATCTAAAGGTCGAATGATTAAACTGACTCAGAATTTTCTTCCGTACATAAATAATCGATATTTGCAAAAGAAAGAAAATGAAAAAAAAAAGAATTTTCAAATTAGAAAAGAAATATACACATTGAAGATTTTCGTTCCGGCCGGGACTCGAACCCAGTACCACGCGCTTGGAACCCAACGGTCTAGCCATTAGGCTATCGGAGCTCTGTCGATGGAAGTCTTAAATATAATAAAAACAAAAAATGCACCTTGGTAATTATTGATTCAAACACTTTGAAATTTACAGGTCGAATAATTAAACTGACTCAGAATTTTTCTCCCTACATAAATAATCAATATTCGCAAAAGAGAAAAATTAAAAAAAAAAGAAGAATTTTAAAATTAGAAACTAAAAGTATACATTGAAGATTTTCGTTCAGGCTGGGACTCGAACCCAGGGCCACTCGCTTGGAAGCCTAACACTCTAGCCATTAGTCTATGGGAGCTCTGTCGGTGGGAGTTTTAAATATAATAAAAACAAAAAATGCACCTTGGTAATTGTTTATTTAAACACCTTAAAATCTTGGGTCGAAAAATTAAACTGACTCAGAATTTTCTTCCCTACATAAATAATCAATATTTGCAAAGGAAAGAAATTGAAAAAAAAAAGCATTTTCAAATTAGAAAAGAAACATATACATTGAAGATATTCGCTCCGGCTGGGACTCGAACCCAGGCCACTCGCTTGGAAGACCAGCGGTATAGCCATTAGGCTATCGGAGTTCTGTCGAGCGGAGTCTTACTGCATGACTGAGACTGCCTGACTGACAGACTGACTAACTGACTGACTGATACTGACTGACTGACTGGACTGACTGACTGACTCACTGACTGACCGAGACTGACTGACTGACTCACTGACTGACCGAGACTGACTGATTAACTGCCTGACTGACTGAGACTGGACTGACTGACTGACTGACTGACTGACTGACTAACTGACGGACTGAGTCTGACTGACTGACTGCTTGACTGTCTGACTGACTATTTCACTGACTGACTGAATGACTAAATGACTGACTGACACTGACTGACTGACTGCTTGACTACCTGACTGACTGCTTGACTGACTAACTGACTGGACAGGACTGACCGACTGACTGACTGACAGACTGACTGAATAAGGATGACTGTCAGACTGACTGAATAAGGCTGACTGACTGACTGACTGACAGACTGACTGAATAAGGCTGACCGACTGACTGACTGAGACTGGACTGGACTGACTGACTGACTGACTGACTGACTGACTGAGACTGACTGACTGAGACTGACTGACTGCTTTAGTGACTAACTGACTGCACAGGACTGACCGACTGACTGACTGACTGACTGCCTGACTGACTGACTGACTGAATGACTGACTGACTGAGACTAAATGACTGACTGCTTGACTGACTGTCTGAATGACTAACTGACTGACTGAGACTGACTGACTGAGTGACTGACTGACTGACTGACTGACTGGACTGACTGACTGAGACTGAATGACTGATTGCTTGACTGATTGACTGTCAGACTGACTGACTGACTTCGCAAAAGGGAAAAATAAAAAATAAAAAGAATTATCAAATTAGAAAAAAATCTTTGCATTTAAGATTTCCTTTCCGGCTGGGATTTGAACCCAGGGTGACACGCATGGAAGCCCAACGCTCTCGCCAATATACTATCGGATCTCGGATGGCCGGTGTCTTAATTATAATAAAAACAAAAAATGCACCTTGGTAATTATTGATCTAAAATCTTTGAAATCTAAAGGTCGAATGATTAAACTGACTCAGAATTTTCTTCCGTACGTAAATAATCGATATTTGCAAAAGAAAGAAAATGAAAAAAAAAGAATTTTCATATTAGAAAAGAAATATATACATTGAAGATTTTCGTTCCGGCCGGGACTCGAACCCAGTACCACGCGCTTGGAACCCAACGGTCTAGCCATTAGGCTATCGGAGCTCTGACGATGGAAGTCTTAAATTTAATAAAAACAAAAAATGCCCCTTGGTAATTATTGATTCAAACACTTTGAAATTTACAGGTCGAATAATTAAACTGACTCAGAATTTTTCTCCCTACAAAAATAATCAATATTCGCAAAAGAGAAAAATTTAAAAAAAAAAAGAAGAAGAATTTTCAAATTAGAAACTAAAAGTATACATTGAAGATTTTCGTTCAGGCTGGGACTCGAACCCAGGGCCACTCGCTTGGAAGCCTAACACTCTAGCCATTAGTCTATGGGAGCTCTGTCGGTGGGAGTTTTAAATATAATAAAATCAAAAAATGCACCTTGGTAATTATTTATCTAAACACTTTGAATTCTACGTTTCGAAAAATTAAACTGACTCAGAATTTTCTTCCCTACATAAATAATCAATATTTTCAAAAGAAAAAAATTGAAAAAAAAAAGAGAATTTTCAAATTGGAAAAGAAATATATACATTGAAGATATTCGTTCCGGCTGGGACTCGAACCCAGGCCATTCGTTTGGAAGACCAACGGTCTAGCCATTAGCTATCGGAGTTCTGTCGGTCGGAGCCTTACTGCCTGACTGAGACTGCCTGACTGACAGACTGACTGAATGACTAACTGATACTGACTGACTGACTGATACTGATTGACTGACTGACTCACTGACTGACCGAGACTGACTGACTGACCGAGACTGACTGACTGACCGAGACTGACTGACTGACCGAGACTGACTGACTGACCGAGACTGACTGACTGACTGCCTGACTGACTGAGACTGGACTGGACTGACTGACTGACTGACTGAGACTAAATGACTGACTGCTTGACTGACTGGCTGAATGACTAACTGACTGACTGAGACTGACTGACTGACTGCCTAACTGACTGAGTGACTGACTGATTGGACTGACTGACCGTCTGACTGAGACTGAATGACTGACTGCTTGACTGACTGACTGGTCTGGACTGACCGACTGACAGACTGACTGACTGACTGAGACTGACTGACTGAATGACTAACTGACTGACTGACTGACAGAATGACTGAATGAGGTTGAGTGACTGACTGCCTGACTGACTGACTGATTGAATGACTAGCTGACTGAGACTAAGTGACTAAATTGCTTGACTGACTGACTGAATGACTAACTGACTGACTGAGACTGACTGACTGACTGCCTGACTGATTGAGTGACTGACTGACTGGACTGACTGACTGACTGACTGAGACTGAATGACTGACTGCCCAACTGACTGAGTGACTGAATGACTAACTGACTGATTGACTGCTTAAGTGACTGAGAGACTGACTGCTTGACTGACAGACTGGACTGGACTGACCGACTGACAGACTGACTGGCTGACAGAGAGTGACTGATTGACTGTCGGACTGACTGACTGACTTCGCAAAAGGGAAAAATAAAAAAAATTATCAAATTAGAAAAAAATACATGCATTTAAGATTTTCTTTCCGGCTGGGATTCGACCCCAGGGCCACACGCATGGAAGCCCAACGCTCTCGCCACCGGACTATCGGATCTCGGATGGCCGGTGTCTTAATTATAATAAAAACAAAAAATGCACCTTGGTAATTATTGATCTAAAATCTTTGAAATCTAAAGGTCGAATGATTAAACTGACTCAGAATTTTCTTCCGTACATAAATAATCGATATTTGCAAAAGAAAGAAAATGAAAAAAAAAAGAATTTTCAAATTAGAAAAGAAATATACACATTGAAGATTTTCGTTCCGGCCGGGACTCGAACCCAGTACCACGCGCTTGGAACCCAACGGTCTAGCCATTAGGCTATCGGAGCTCTGTCGATGGAAGTCTTAAATATAATAAAAACAAAAAATGCACCTTGGTAATTATTGATTCAAACACTTTGAAATTTACAGGTCGAATAATTAAACTGACTCAGAATTTTTCTCCCTACATAAATAATCAATATTCGCAAAAGAGAAAAATTAAAAAAAAAAGAAGAATTTTAAAATTAGAAACTAAAAGTATACATTGAAGATTTTCGTTCAGGCTGGGACTCGAACCCAGGGCCACTCGCTTGGAAGCCTAACACTCTAGCCATTAGTCTATGGGAGCTCTGTCGGTGGGAGTTTTAAATATAATAAAAACAAAAAATGCACCTTGGTAATTGTTTATTTAAACACCTTAAAATCTTGGGTCGAAAAATTAAACTGACTCAGAATTTTCTTCCCTACATAAATAATCAATATTTGCAAAGGAAAGAAATTGAAAAAAAAAAGCATTTTCAAATTAGAAAAGAAACATATACATTGAAGATATTCGCTCCGGCTGGGACTCGAACCCAGGCCACTCGCTTGGAAGACCAGCGGTATAGCCATTAGGCTATCGGAGTTCTGTCGAGCGGAGTCTTACTGCATGACTGAGACTGCCTGACTGACAGACTGACTAACTGACTGACTGATACTGACTGACTGACTGGACTGACTGACTGACTCACTGACTGACCGAGACTGACTGACTGACTCACTGACTGACCGAGACTGACTGATTAACTGCCTGACTGACTGAGACTGGACTGACTGACTGACTGACTGACTGACTGACTAACTGACGGACTGAGTCTGACTGACTGACTGCTTGACTGTCTGACTGATTATTTCACTGACTGACTGAATGACTAAATGACTGACTGACACTGACTGACTGACTGCTTGACTACCTGACTGACTGCTTGACTGACTAACTGACTGGACAGGACTGACCGACTGACTGACTGACAGACTGACTGAATAAGGATGACTGTCAGACTGACTGAATAAGGCTGACTGACTGACTGACTGACAGACTGACTGAATAAGGCTGACCGACTGACTGACTGAGACTGGACTGGACTGACTGACTGACTGACTGACTGACTGACTGAGACTGACTGACTGAGACTGACTGACTGCTTTAGTGACTAACTGACTGCACAGGACTGACCGACTGACTGACTGACTGACTGCCTGACTGACTGACTGACTGAATGACTGACTGACTGAGACTAAATGACTGACTGCTTGACTGACTGTCTGAATGACTAACTGACTGACTGAGACTGACTGACTGAGTGACTGACTGACTGACTGACTGACTGGACTGACTGACTGAGACTGAATGACTGATTGCTTGACTGATTGACTGTCAGACTGACTGACTGACTTCGCAAAAGGGAAAAATAAAAAATAAAAAGAATTATCAAATTAGAAAAAAATCTTTGCATTTAAGATTTCCTTTCCGGCTGGGATTTGAACCCAGGGTGACACGCATGGAAGCCCAACGCTCTCGCCAATATACTATCGGATCTCGGATGGCCGGTGTCTTAATTATAATAAAAACAAAAAATGCACCTTGGTAATTATTGATCTAAAATCTTTGAAATCTAAAGGTCGAATGATTAAACTGACTCAGAATTTTCTTCCGTACGTAAATAATCGATATTTGCAAAAGAAAGAAAATGAAAAAAAAAGAATTTTCATATTAGAAAAGAAATATATACATTGAAGATTTTCGTTCCGGCCGGGACTCGAACCCAGTACCACGCGCTTGGAACCCAACGGTCTAGCCATTAGGCTATCGGAGCTCTGACGATGGAAGTCTTAAATTTAATAAAAACAAAAAATGCCCCTTGGTAATTATTGATTCAAACACTTTGAAATTTACAGGTCGAATAATTAAACTGACTCAGAATTTTTCTCCCTACAAAAATAATCAATATTCGCAAAAGAGAAAAATTTAAAAAAAAAAAGAAGAAGAATTTTCAAATTAGAAACTAAAAGTATACATTGAAGATTTTCGTTCAGGCTGGGACTCGAACCCAGGGCCACTCGCTTGGAAGCCTAACACTCTAGCCATTAGTCTATGGGAGCTCTGTCGGTGGGAGTTTTAAATATAATAAAATCAAAAAATGCACCTTGGTAATTATTTATCTAAACACTTTGAATTCTACGTTTCGAAAAATTAAACTGACTCAGAATTTTCTTCCCTACATAAATAATCAATATTTGCAAAAGAAAAAAATTGAAAAAAAAAAGAGAATTTTCAAATTGGAAAAGAAATATATACATTGAAGATATTCGTTCCGGCTGGGACTCGAACCCAGGCCATTCGTTTGGAAGACCAACGGTCTAGCCATTAGCTATCGGAGTTCTGTCGGTCGGAGCCTTACTGCCTGACTGAGACTGCCTGACTGACAGACTGACTGAATGACTAACTGATACTGACTGACTGACTGATACTGATTGACTGACTGACTCACTGACTGACCGAGACTGACTGACTGACCGAGACTGACTGACTGACCGAGACTGACTGACTGACCGAGACTGACTGACTGACTGCCTGACTGACTGAGACTGGACTGGACTGACTGACTGACTGACTGAGACTAAATGACTGACTGCTTGACTGACTGGCTGAATGACTAACTGACTGACTGAGACTGACTGACTGACTGCCTAACTGACTGAGTGACTGACTGATTGGACTGACTGACCGTCTGACTGAGACTGAATGACTGACTGCTTGACTGACTGACTGGTCTGGACTGACCGACTGACAGACTGACTGACTGACTGAGACTGACTGACTGAATGACTAACTGACTGACTGACTGACAGAATGACTGAATGAGGTTGAGTGACTGACTGCCTGACTGACTGACTGATTGAATGACTAGCTGACTGAGACTAAGTGACTAAATTGCTTGACTGACTGACTGAATGACTAACTGACTGACTGAGACTGACTGACTGACTGCCTGACTGATTGAGTGACTGACTGACTGGACTGACTGACTGACTGACTGAGACTGAATGACTGACTGCCCAACTGACTGAGTGACTGAATGACTAACTGACTGATTGACTGCTTAAGTGACTGAGAGACTGACTGCTTGACTGACAGACTGGACTGGACTGACCGACTGACAGACTGACTGGCTGACAGAGAGTGACTGATTGACTGTCGGACTGACTGACTGACTTCGCAAAAGGGAAAAATAAAAAAAATTATCAAATTAGAAAAAAATACATGCATTTAAGATTTTCTTTCCGGCTGGGATTCGACCCCAGGGCCACACGCATGGAAGCCCAACGCTCTCGCCACCGGACTATCGGATCTCGGATGGCCGGTGTCTTAATTATAATAAAAACAAAAAATGCACCTTGGTAATTATTGATCTAAAATCTTTGAAATCTAAAGGTCGAATGATTAAACTGACTCAGAATTTTCTTCCGTACGTAAATAATCGATATTTGCAAAAGAAAGAAAATGAAAAAAAAAGAATTTTCATATTAGAAAAGAAATATATACATTGAAGATTTTCGTTCCGGCCGGGACTCGAACCCAGTACCACGCGCTTGGAACCCAACGGTCTAGCCATTAGGCTATCGGAGCTCTGACGATGGAAGTCTTAAATTTAATAAAAACAAAAAATGCCCCTTGGTAATTATTGATTCAAACACTTTGAAATTTACAGGTCGAATAATTAAACTGACTCAGAATTTTTCTCCCTACAAAAATAATCAATATTCGCAAAAGAGAAAAATTTAAAAAAAAAAGAAGAAGAATTTTCAAATTAGAAACTAAAAGTATACATTGAAGATTTTCGTTCAGGCTGGGACTCGAACCCAGGGCCACTCGCTTGGAAGCCTAACACTCTAGCCATTAGTCTATGGGAGCTCTGTCGGTGGGAGTTTTAAATATAATAAAAACAAAAAATGCACCTTGGTAATTGTTTATTTAAACACTTTGAAATCTTCGTGTCGAAAAATTAAACTGACTCAGAATTTTCTTCCCTACATTAATAATCAATATTTGCAAAGGAAAGAAATTGAAAAAAAAAGAATTTTCAAATTAGAAAAGAAATATATACATTGAAGATATTCGCTCCGGCTGGGACTCGAACCCAGGCCACTCGCTTGGAAGACCAGCGGTATAGCCATTAGGCTTTTGGAGTTCTGTCGAGCGGAGTCTTACTGCCTGACTGAGACTGCCTGACTGACAGACTGACTCTCTGACTGACTGATACTGACTGACTGGACTGACTGACTGACTCACTGACTGACCGAGACTGACTGACTGACTCACTGACTGACCGAGACTGACTTACTAACTGCCTGACTGACTGAGACTGGACTGACTGACTGACTGACTGACTGACTGACTGACTAACTGACGGACTGAGACTGACTGACTGACTGCTTGACTGTCTGACTGACTATTTCACTGACTGACTGAATGACTAAATGACTGACTGACACTGACTGACTGACTGCTTGACTACCTGACTGACTGCTTGACTGACTAACTGACTGGACAGGACTGACCGACTGACTGACTGACAGACTGACTGAATAAGGATGACTGTCAGACTGACTGAATAAGGCTGACTGACTGACTGACTGACAGACTGACTGAATAAGGCTGACCGACTGACTGACTGAGACTGGACTGGACTGACTGACTGACTGACTGACTGACTGACTGAGACTGACTGACTGAGACTGACTGACTGCTTTAGTGACTAACTGACTGCACAGGACTGACCGACTGACTGACTGACTGACTGCCTGACTGACTGACTGACTGAATGACTGACTGACTGAGACTAAATGACTGACTGCTTGACTGACTGGCTGAAGGACTAACTGACTGACTGAGACTGACTGACTGAGTGACTGAATGACTGGACTGACTGACTGAGACTGAATGACTGATTGCTTGACTGATTGACTGTCAGACTGACTGACTGACTTCGCAAAAGGGGAAAAAAAAAAGAATTATCAAATTAGAAAAAAATCTTTGCATTTAAGATTTCCTTTCCGGCTGGGATTTGAACCCAGGGTGACACGCATGGAAGCCCAACGCTCTCGCCAATATACTATCGGATCTCGGATGGCCGGTGTCTTAATTATAATAAAAACAAAAAATGCACCTTGGTAATTATTGATCTAAAATCTTTGAAATCTAAAGGTCGAATGATTAAACTGACTCAGAATTTTCTTCCGTACGTAAATAATCGATATTTGCAAAAGAAATAAAATGAAAAAAAAAGAATTTTCATATTAGAAAAGAAATATATACATTGAAGATTTTCGTTCCGGCCGGGACTCGAACCCAGTACCACGCGCTTGGAACCCAACGGTCTAGCCATTAGGCTATCGGAGCTCTGACGATGGAAGTCTTAAATTTAATAAAAACAAAAAATGCCCCTTGGTAATTATTGATTCAAACACTTTGAAATTTACAGGTCGAATAATTAAACTGACTCAGAATTTTTCTCCCTACAAAAATAATCAATATTCGCAAAAGAGAAAAATTTAAAAGAAAAAGAAGAAGAATTTTCAAATTAGAAACTAAAAGTATACATTGAAGATTTTCGTTCAGGCTGGGACTCGAACCCAGGGCCACTCGCTTGGAAGCCTAACACTCTAGCCATTAGTCTATGGGAGCTCTGTCGGTGGGAGTTTTAAATATAATAAAAACAAAAAATGCACCTTGGTAATTGTTTATTTAAACACTTTGAAATCTTCGTGTCGAAAAATTAAACTGACTCAGAATTTTCTTCCCTACATTAATAATCAATATTTGCAAAGGAAAGAAATTGAAAAAAAAAAAGAATTTTCAAATTAGAAAAGAAATATATACATTGAAGATATTCGCTCCGGCTGGGACTCGAACCCAGGCCACTCGATTGGAAGACCAGCGGTCTAGCCATTAGGCTATCGGAGTTCTGTCGAGCGGAGTCTTACTGCCTGACTGAGACTGCCTGACTGACAGACTGACTCACTGACTGACTGATACTGACTGACTGGACTGACTGACTGACTCACTGACTGACCGAAACTGACTGACTGACTCACTGACTGACCGAGACTGACTGACTAACTGCCTGACTGACTGAGACTGGACTGACTGACTGACTGACTGACTCACTTACTGACTGAGACTGACTGACTGACTGCTTGACTCTCTGACTGACTATTTCACTGACTGACTGAATGACTAAATGACTGACTGACACTGACTGACTGACACTGACTGACTGACTGCTTGACTACCTGACTGACTGCTTGACTGACTAACTGACTGGACAGGACTGACCGCCTGACTGACTGACTGAATAAGGATGACTGACAGACTGACTGAATAAGGCTGACTGACTGACTGACTGACAGACTGACTGAATAAGGCTGACCGACTGACTGACTGACTGAATGACTGACTGACTGACTGACCGAGACTGACTGACTGACTGACTGAGACTGGACTGGACTGACTGACTGACTGACTGACTGACTGACTGACTGCTTTAGTGACTAACTGACTGCACAGGACTGACCGACTGACTGACTGACTGACTGCCTGACTGACTGACTGACTGAATGACTGACTGACTGAGACTAAATGACTGACTGCTTGACTGACTGGCTGAAGGACTAACTGACTGACTGAGTGACTGACTGACTGGACTGACTGACTGAGACTGAATGACTGAGTGCTTGACTGATTGACTGTCAGACTGACTGACTGACTTCGCAAAAGGGAAAAATAAAAAAAAAGGAATTATAAAATTAGAAAAAAGTATTTGCATTTAAGATTTCCTTTCCGGCTGGGATTTGAACCCAGGGCGACACGCATGGTAGCCCAACGCTCTCGCCAATATACTATCGGATCTCTGTTGGTCGGTGTCTTAATTATAATAAAAACAAAAAATGCACCTTAGTAATTATTGATCTAAAATCTTTGAAATCTAAAGGTCGAATGATTAAACTGACTCAGAATTTTCTTCCGTACATAAATAATCCATATTTGCAAAAGAAAGAAATTGAAAAAAAAAGAATCTTCAAATTAGAAGAGAAATATATACATTGAAGATTTTCGTTAGGGCCGGGACTCGAACCCAGTACCACGCGCTTGGAACCCAACGGCTATCGGAGCTCTGTCGATTGAAGTCTTAAATAAATTTTAAAAAAATGCACCTTTTTAATTATTGATTCAAACACTTTGAAATCTAGAGGTCAAATTATTAAACTGACTCAGAATTTTTCTCCCTACATAAATAATCAATATTCGCAAAAGAAATTGAAAAAAAAAAAAAAATTCGAAAAGAAATATATACATTGAAGATATTCGTTCCGGCTGGGACTCGAACCCAGGCCGTTCGCTTGGAAGACCAACGGTCTAGCCATTAGCTATCGGAGTTCTGTCCGTCGGAGTCTTACTGCCTGACTGAGACTGCCTGACTGACTGACTGATACTGACTGACTGGCAGATACTGACTGACTGACTGATAATGATTGACTGACGTACTCACTGACTGACCGAGACTGACTGACTGACTGAGACTGACTGACTGACTGCCTGACTGACTGAGACTGGACTGGACTGACTGACTGAGACTAAATGACTGACTGCTTGACTGACTGGCTGAATGACTAACTGACTGACTGAGACTGACTGAAACTGACTGACTGACTGCCTAACTGACTGAGTGACTGACTGATTGGACTGACTGACTGACTGACAGACTGACTGAATGAGGCTGAGTGACTGAGTGACTGCCCGACTGACTGACTGACTGAATGACTAACTGACTGAGACTAAGTGACTAAATTGCTTGACTGACTGACTGAATGACTAACTGACTGACTGAGACTGACTGACTGAGTGACTGAATGACTAACTGACTGATTCACTGCTTAAGTGACTGACTGACTGACTGCTTGACTGACTGACTGGACTGGTTTGACCGACTGACAGACTGACTGGCTGACAGAGACTGACTGATTGACTGTCGGATTGACTGACTGATTTCGCAAAAGGGAAAAATAAAAAAAAATTATCAAATTAGAAATAAATATATGCATTTAAGATTTTCTTTCCGGCTGGGATTCGAACCCAGGGCCACACGCATGGAAGCCCTACGCTCTCGCCAATGGACTATCGGATCTCGGTTAGCCGGTGTCTTAATTATAATAAAAACAAAAATGCACCTTGGTAATTATTGATCTAAAATCTTTGAAATCTACAGGTCGAATAATTAAACTGAATCAGAATTTATTTCCGTACATAAATAATCGGTATTTGCAAAAGAAAGAAAATGAAAAATGAAGAATTTTTAAATTAGAAAAGAAATATATACATTGAAGATTTTCGTTCCGGCCGGGACTCGAACCCAGTACCACGCGCTTGGAACCGAACGGTCTAGCCATTAGGCTACCGGAGCTCTGGCGATGGAACTCTTGAATATAATAAAAACAAAAAATGCACCTTGGTAATTATTGATTCAAACACTTTGAAATTCACAGGTCGAATAATTAAACTGACTCAGAATTTTTCTCCCTACATAAATAATCAATATTCGCAAAAGAGAAAAATTAAAAAAAAAAAAAGAAGAAGAATTTTCAAATTAGAAACTAAAAGTATACATTGAAGATTTTCGTTCAGGCTGGGACTCGAACCCAGGGCCACTCGCTTGGAAGCCTAACACTCTAGCCATTAGTCTATGGGAGCTCTGTCGGTGGGAGTTTTAAATATAATAAAAACAAAAAATGCACCTTGGTAATTGTTTATTTAAACACTTTGAAATCTTCGGGTCGAAAAATTAAACTGACTCAGAATTTTCTTCCCTACATAAATAATCAATATTTGCAAAAGAAAGAAATTGGGAAAAAAAAGAATTTTCAATTTAGAAAAGAAATATATACATTGAAGATATTCGCTCCGGTTGGGACTCGAACCCAGGCCACTCGCTTGGAAGACCAGCGGTCTAGCCATTAGGCTATCGGGGTTCTATCTAGCGGAGTCTTACTGCCTGACTGAGACTGCCTGACTGACAGACTGACGCACTGACTGACTGATACTGACTGACTGACTGACTCACTGGCTGACCGAGACTGACTGATTGACTCACTGACTGACCGAGACTGACTGACTAACTGCCTGACTGACTGAGACTGACTGACTGCTTGACTGACTAACTGACTGGACAGGACTGACCGACTGACTGACTGACTGTCTGAATGACTGACTGACTGAGACTAAATGACTGACTGCTTGACTGAATGGCTGAAGGACTAACTGACTGACTGAGACTGACTGACTGACTGAGACTGACTGACTGAGTGACAGACTGACTATACTGACTGACTAAGACTGAATGACTGAGTGCTTGACTGATTGAATGTCGGACTGACTGACTGACTTCGCAAAAGGGACAAATAAAAAAAAGAATTATCAAATTAGAAAAAAATATTTGCATTTAAGATTTCCTTTCCGGCTGGGATTTGAACCCCGGGCGGCATTTAAGCATACGGTACTCGAATTTGGACATGCGAATAACACGCGCTCTTCATTGGTCGAATCGTCTGTCAATCAATCGCCTTTCGCTGGAAGTAAACTGAGAACGTTAAGTCCGAATGTAAACATTGTGTTATAAGCTGTTAATTTTTCATTTTTGAAATAAATTGTTTTGTTGAGAAATAAATTATTTTGCTATCTTTTTATGTTTCTCGAAAGCATAGTGGCCGCAATTTTGTTCTGATTTTAAAAAGAAGGTTATGTTTGAGTGGCAAATATGTTGTTGTTAACATTGTGGATTTGTATTGCTTGCGATTCGAGTATGCTTCTTCATTACCTTTTCCTTTAATGAATTTTATGCATACGTGGCGTTTTGTTTTACGCATGGATTGGATCATTAAGAATATTCATTTTTATCTTATTGTTCAATCATTGCTAAGGTAAAGTTTGCTAGAAAATAATCTTATTATAATTGTTTTCCAACGTTACTATGAATCGTTATATACCAACTGAAACTCGAGTGATGCAATAACTAGAAGCAAACTTAAAAGAGACGAAGATTTAAAGGCCTGCAAAATAGCTCTGAAGAGTTATATGGGATAGTTTGCTAGACATATACTTTATAGTATATTTAGTTTCTGTTCCACGCTGTCACATACTTTAACGCTGATTTAAAGCTGGAAAAAGCTTTAAGGTTTTAATTTGTTCTACTATTTCAAGTACTACAAGTATGGTTTTGTGACTGTCTTTTCATTGACATCAAAAACAAGTGAACATAGTACTTTGAATCAATTAACTAATCAGAAACTTCATCTTAAAACTGCTCTTCATCATTAGCATTCATTTCATAAAATGCATGTAATCATTACGTAAGGAAGAAACTTCAAACTGTAATTTAAAAGAAATGGACAAAATGTACAAGAATCTTCAAACATGAATAATAAGAGTTATTTGTTTTCCGATGAAATCACCTTCATGACCAATACAGTGCCTGCTAATACATTCAGCCAATACATCTACAAATATTTTATCTACAATTTATTATTCTGAACCAAAAAGGCGAAAAGCAGAAACTAGGCACTCAGGCCTCATGGCAGGGAACTGCCAGTTAAATACCCATGATTTATCAACTTATAATATTTTAGACATATTGATGTCTATGGATGCTGGTGGAGGGTGCATTTTTACCTTCTGACCTTTAAAATTTAAATAATCGAGAACTATAATCTGCTTTAAAAACTTCAAATAAAATTTCTTGAAAATTATTAATATCATATTTATGATCACATGTGAACCTGGGGGGATGGGGAGGCAGTGGGTACAGAGATGAATTCTCATACCTCTCGACTTTAAACAATGAAATTAAATTAAAATAAAAAGAGAATGTTTGCAAAAATATGTTTAAAAACTACTGAACTTGAACAATTAAATTCATTTTAAAAGTAGGACAAACTACAAAATACTAATTGGTGCTGGCAGGGTTCGCAAAAGAATGCACTTGCACCCCCTGGCTTTTGATAAAACAAACCATTCAAAACAAATTTGGCATTTTTAATGATATTTTTTATTAAAAATTATTTTGTAAATTTAATGAATAAAATTTTAAACAAAAAAAGAATTACAATGTACATCACAAATTATCTTATGCTTATGTCCATAAGTGCCGGCAAAAGATTACAAGAAGGTGCTCTTTTACTCCTTGGCTTTTAAATTAAGGGGTCTAAGGACCTTTAACCTTCAAAATTTTCGATTTTCTGGAAAAAATATATGCTGAGCATATTTTAATTCTGAACAATTTGATACCTTATTTATTACTATACACAAAAAACTTTTCAAGTTATCGTAAAAATGCGTGACCTCTCCCCATAGAGATTGATGTTAACAGCAGCTCTTTAAGCGTCTTTTTCTCAGGTGCCGGTTTCTTCGGTTTTCTCGTTTTGCGCGCATAATATCTCGAAAAGTTTCTTATATATTTCCGTAAAACTTTTAATGCATGTTTATCTGGTTTATATTTATGAGTGGAACCTAAATTTAATTATTTTTTTAAAATTATTTATTTATTCTTTTTAAATTTTATAAGTTAATATCGAAAATTTCCAAAATTTTGGGCAAAAATATTTTTTTTTTTTAAATATTAGCTTTCATTTTTTGTTTAAATTTAGGTTTAGATCATAAAGATAAACTAGACAAACATGCATGAAAAGTTTTACGGAAATATATAAGAAACTTTTTGAGATATCATGCGCGCAAAACGAGAAAACCGAAGAAACCGGCAACTGAGAAAAAGAGGCTTAAACAGCTGCTGTTAACATAAATCTCTATGGGGAAAGGTTACGCATTTTTACGATAACTTGAAAAGTTTTCGGCGTATGGCAATAAATAAGTTATCAAATTGTTCAGAATTAACATATGCATAACATATATTTTTTCCAGAAAATCGAAAATTTTGAAGGTTAAAGGTCCTTAGACCCCTTAATAAAATTAATTTTAAAAGTCACCTTAGGTTAATACTTCTTAATATATTATTTGAAATATTTGAATGATTACTGACATCAAATAAGCAAAGTACAAAATTTAAAAAATACTTTCAAGAATTCACCTCGCCAAATGCTATAAAATCGTAAATCTGGCTTAAAAAACTCGTTGGCAAATAGAAAAATCTGAAATTTTCTCTAGAAATAAAAATGTATTTTAAATGAAACAAAAATTTTGATTAAACTTCATTGAATCATATCTTTGACTATCATTTTCAAAATTTGACGAAGTTTTGAAATTTGTTTAATTTACTGGAAAACAACTTGAAATTCATAGCGAGTTTTCATAATCACGAATTGTAATGAAAGTTTATTCGTTGGGTTTCTTGTTTCTACGAATAGCTACTGTGCCGGAATTAACTATTTTTTTTAATATCCAACAGAAAATCAGACAGAAATAGCATTCAGCACACAAAAAACTTTTAAATGTGTTCCTCCTCCTGTGCACTGGGGTGGAGCTGTGTGTTCCGCAGATTTTCAGTGTGTCTGTGTGTGCCAATGAGTGTTTGTGCTTGCGGTATGTGTTAGTCTACGTGTTTGTAAACATCATTCTGTGCTAGTAGGGGCTTGTGTGTATCCGCGTTTTGTATCCGCGGGGGCGGCTACAGGAGAGGCCACATGGCATGCCGCCCCCTCCCCAAATTGACCACAATACTATCCATCCCTTGTGTTGAAATATTTATGAATAAAGTGTAAACAATTACAACAATTGATTCAATTCATGAATTATCTTGAGTTGTAAAGGTTGAAACCTTTTTTTTTAAATTGTTCATAAAATTCATTTGTACAGTTATTTGGTGCCTTATTGCTAGCTGATTTGGTGCTTTTTATTGACACCTAAGCAGTTTCAAAAATTTTTTGTGGTCAAAACTCTAAAAATTGGTCAGCATCATCCTCCACACTACCCCCCCCCCCTCCAAAAAAAAAGGTAGTTAGTAGCCGCCCTTGGGTATGTCTTTTCTGAAATCCTGTGATTTGACACAAATGAACCTGTTTTTTAAAGTAAATTCTGGTTTAGTTAAGCTTTGAAAAAAAAAAAAAGGTACGCAACCACAGATAACTTGTAACCATCCTAACGAAAATTAATCTCTCTTAATAAGGCTTTAAAACAACAAGCTACAGTTCTTATTATTATCATAGTAATTATTTTCATAGGACATTTTTTTTCAGTCAAGCATAAGCAAAAAATACCCACAATTGATTAAGTATAACAAATAACTCCTTTTTCCGTTTTAATTGCATTTTATAAGAAATTTTATACATAATTTTGATGTTTAGCTGTGTTTCCCTTTGTCAATTAAAACATTTTGCAATTGATTGATTTAACAATTATTTAAAATATTTTAACACCAAAGGCAAGTTTTGTACTAATAAATCCTGGAATACATCACTCTGTAGTTCAACAGTTTGATTAATCAAAATTTACTTTGAAATATAAATATATATTTATGCATATAATTTAGCCATAAATAATTGTTTTTCAATCATTTATTAATACTACAAATCTATAGAAAACATAGCTGCACAATTTAATTTAAAAGTTTATAACATGTTTAAAAAAATCTTTGAAAAAAATTAAAGTATTCAAAGTTAAATTAAGTTTTTTAAAAAAAGGACGAAGAAAAAAATAAATAAACTAACCAGCAAACGAACTTTTGATCTGATGGGCATGAATTTCTCGTGTTCCACTTAGTATTTGTTTTCTTTCCAAATTCTTGGACCGAGGTATCTATGTCTACCGTGAACGCGACGTTGCCTCTTATTAAGATCTTTTCATCATTTTCTACAATAATATTGTGAAACTTAGCAGGTAGATGTTAAATTTTTATTTTCATGGAGAACGAGAGAGAATCCATATCGGCCATCTCAGAACAACATGGCGCGCGTTTCAGCGACTGCGGCGCGAAAGGCATTTGATTGACAGACGATTCGACCAATGAAGAGCGCGTGTTGTTAACATGTCCAAACTCGAGTACCGTATGCTTAAATGCCCCCGGGCGACACGCATGGAAGTCCAACGCTCTCGCCAATATACTATCGGATCTCTGTTGGTCGGTGTCTTAATTATAATAAAAACAAAAAATGCACCTTAGTAATTATTGATCTAAAATCTTTGAAATCTAAAGGTCGAATGATTAAACTGACCCAGAATTTTCTTCCGTACATAAATAATCGATATTTGCAAAAAAAAAATTGAAAAAAAAAAAAGAATCTTCAAATTAGAAGAGAAATATATACATTGAAGATTTTCGTTCCGGCCGGGACTCGAACCCAGTACCACGCGCTTGGAACCCAACGGTCTAGCCATTAGGCTATCGGAGCTCTGTCGATTGAAGTCTTAAATATAATAAAAACAAAAAATGCACCTTTTTAATAATTGATTCAAACACTTTGAAATCTACAGGTCAAATAATTAAACTGACTCAGAATTTTTCTCCCTACATAAATATTCGCAAAAGAAATTGAAAAAATAAAATAAAATTCGAAAAGAAAGATATTCGTTCCGGCTGGGACTCGAACCCAGGACCACTCACTTGGAAGCCCACCACTCTAGCCATTAGTCTAGCAGAGCTCTAACGGTCGGAGTTTTAAATATAATAAAATCAAAAAATGCACCTTGGTAATTATTTATCTAAACACTTTTTCGCGTTTCGAAAAATTAAACTGACTCAGAATTTTCCACCCTACATAAATAATCAATATTTGCAAAAGAAAAAAATTGAAAAAAAAAGAATTTTCAAATTCGAAAAGAAATATATACATTGAAGATATTCGTTCCGGCTGGGACTCGAACCCAGGCCATTCGCTTGGAAGACCAACGGTCTAGCCATTAGCTATCGGAGTTCTGTCGGTCGTTGTCTTACTGCCTGACTGAGACTGCCTGACAGACAGACTGACTGAATGACTGACTGATTGACTGAGACTGACTGACTGACTGACTGCCTGACTGACTGAGACTGGACTGGACTGACTGACTGACTGACTGAGACTAAATGACTGACTGCTTGACTGACTGGCTGAATGACTAACTGACTGACTGAGACTGACTGACTGACTGCCTAACTGACTGAGTGACTGACTGATTGGACTGACTGACTGTCTGACTGAGACTGAATGACTGACTGCTTGACTGACTGACTGGTCTGGACTGACTGACTGACAGACTGACTGACTGACTGAGACTGACTGACTGAATGACTGACTGACTGACTGACAGACTGACTGAATGAGGCTGAGTGACTGACTGACTGCCCGACTGTCTGACTGACTGAATGACTAACTGACTGAGACTAAGTGACTAAATTGCTTGACTGACTGACTGAATGACTAACTGACTGACTGACTGCCTGACTGACTGAGTGACTGACTGACTGGACTGACTGACTGACTGACTGAGACTGAATGACTGACTGCCTAACTGACTGAGTGACTGAATGACTAACTGACTCATTCACTGCTTAAGTGACTGACTGACTGACTGCTTGACTGACTGACTGGACTGGACTGACCGACTGACAGACTGACTGGCTGACAGAGACTGACTGATTGACTGTCGGACTGACTGACTGATTTCGCAAAAGGGAAAAATAAAAAAAAAAGAATTATCAAGTTAGAAATAAATAATTGCATTTAACATTTCCTTTCCTGCTGGGATTCGAGCCCACGGTCACACGCATGGAAGCCCAACGCTCTCGCCAATAGACTATCGGATCTCTGTCGGTCGGTGTCTTAATTATAAAAAAAAACAAAAAATGTTCCTTGGTAATTATTGATCTAAAATCTTTGAAATCTACAGGTCGAAAAATTAAACTGACTCAGAATTTTCTTCCCTACATAAATAATCAATATTTGCAAAAGAAAGAAATTGAAAAAAAAAAGAATTTTCAAATTAGAAAAGAAATATATACATTGAAGATTTTCGTTCCGGCCGGGACTCGAACCCAGTACCACGCGCTTGGAACCCAACGGTCTAGCCAATAGGCTATCGGAGCCCTGTCGATGGAAGTCTTAAATATAATAAAAACAAAAAATGCACCTTGGTAATTATTGATTCAAACACTTTGAAATTTACAGGTCGAATAATTAAACTGACTCAGAATTTTTCTCCTTACATAAATAATCAATATTCGCAAAAGAGAAAAATTAAAAAAAAAGAAGAAGAATTTTCAAATTAGAAACTAAAAGTATACATTGAAGATTTTCGTTCGGGCTGGGACTCGAACCCAGGGCCACTCGCTTGAAAGCCTAACACTCTAGCCATTAGTCTATGGGAGCTCTTTCGGTGGGAGTTTTAAATATAATAAAAACAAAAAATGCACCTTGGTAATTGTTTATTTAAACACTTTGAAATCTTCGGGTCGAAAAATTAAACTGACTCAGAATTTTTTTCCCTACATAAATAATCAATATTTGCAAAAGAAAGAAATTGAAAAAAAAAAAAAGAATTTTCAAATTAGAAAAGAAATATATACATTGAGGATTTTCGTTCCGGCGTGGAGTCGAACCCAGGCCACTCGCTTGGAAGACCAACGGTCTAGCCATTAAGCTATCGGAGCTCTGTCGATGGAAGTCTTAAATATAATAAAAACAAAAAATGCACCTTGGTAATTATTGATTCAAACACTTTGAAATCTGAGGGGTCAAAAAATTAAACTGACTCAGAATTTTCTTCCCTACATAAATAATCAATATTTGCAAAGGAAAGAAATTGAGAAAAAAAAAAGAATTTTCAAATTAGAAAAGAAATATATACATTGAAGATATTCGCTCCGACTGGGACTCGAACCCAGGCCACTCGCTTGGAAGACCAGCGGTCTAGCCATTAGGCTATCGGAGTTCTGTCGTGCGGAGTCTTACTGCCTGACTGAGACTGCCTGACTGACAGACTGACTCACTGACTGACTGATACTGACTGACTGACTGACTCACTGACTGACCGAGACTGACTCATTGACTGACCGAGACTGACTGACTAACTGCCTGACTGACTGAGACTGGACTGACTGACTGACTGACAGACTGACTGACTAACTGTCTGACTGAGACTGACTGACTGACTGCTTGACTGTCTGACTGACTATATCACTGACTCACTGAATGACTAAATGACTGACTGACTGCCTGACTGACTGCTTGACTGACTAACTGACTGGACAGGACTGACCGACTGACTGACTGACAGACTGACTGAATAAGGCTGACTGACTGACTGACTGACTGACAGACTGACTGAATAAGGCTGACTGACTGACTGACTGCCTGACTGACTGACTGACTGAATGACTGACTGACTGACTGACCGAGACTGACTGACTGACTGACTGACTGACTGACTGAGACTGGACTGAACTGACTGACTGACTGACTGAGACTGACTGACTGACTGCTTGACTGACTAACTGACTGGACAGGACTGACCGACTGACTGACTGCCTGACTGCCTGACTGACTGACTGACTGAATAACTGACTGACTGAGTCTAAATGACTGACTGCTTGACTGACTGGCTGAAGGACTAACTGACTGACTGAGACTGACTGACTGACTGCCTAACTGACTGAGTGACTGACTGACTGGACTGACTGACTGAGACTGAATGACTGAGTGCTTGACTGATTGACTGTCGGACTGACTGACTGACTTCGCAAAAGGGAAAAATTAAAAAAAAGAATTATCAAATTAGAAAAAAAATATTTGCATTTAAGATATCCTTTCCGGCTGGGATTTGAACCCAGGGCGACACGCATGGAAGCCCAACGCTCTCGCCAATATACTATCGGATCTCTGTTGGTCGGTGTCTTAATTATATTAAAAACAAAAAATGCACCTTAGTAATTATTGATCTAAAATCTTTGAAATCTAAAGGTCGAATGATTATACTGACCCAGAATTTTCTTCCGTACATAAATAATCGATATTTGCAAAAGAAAGAAATTGAAAAGAAAAAAAGAATCTTCAAATTAGAAGAGAAATATATACATTGAAGATTTTCGCTCCGGCCGGGACTCGAACCCAGGACCACGCGCTTGGAACCCAACGGTCTAGCCATTAGGCTATCGGAGCTCTGTCGATTGAAGTCTTAAATATAATAAAAACAAAAAATGCACCTTTTTAATTATTGATTCAAACACTTTGAAATCTCCAGGTCAAATAATTAAACTGACTCAGAATTTTTCTCCCTACATAAATAATCAATATTCGCAAAAGAAATTGAAAAAAAAAAAAAAAATTCGAAAAGAAATATATACATTGAAGATATTCGTTCCGGCAGGGACTCGAACCCAGGGCCACTCGCTTGGAAGCCCACCACTCTAGCCATTAGTCTAGCAGAGCTCTAACGGTCGGAGTTTTAAATATAATAAAATCAAAAAATGCACCTTGGTAATTATTTATCTAAACACTTTTTCGCGTTTCGAAAAATTAAACTGACTCAGAATTTTCTTCCCTACATAAATAATTAATATTTGCAAAAGAAAAAAATTGAAAAAAAAAAGAATTTTCAAATTCCAAAAGAAATATATACATTGAAGATATTCGTTCCGGCTGGGACTCGAACCCAGGCCATTCGCTTGGAAGACCAACGGTCTAGCCGTTAGGTATCGAAGTTATGTCGGTCGGAGTCTTACTGCCTGACTGAGACTGCCTGACTGACAGATTGACTGAATGACTGACTGATACTGACTGACTGACTGATACTGACTGACTGACTGATACTGATTGACTGACTGACTCACTGACTGACTCACTGACTGACCGAGACTGACTGACTGACTGAGACTGACTGACTGAGACTGACTGACTGACTGCCTGACTGACTGAGTGACTGACTGATTAGACTGACTGACTGTCTGCCTGAGACTGAATGACTGACTGCTTGACTGACAGACTGGTCTGGACTGACCGACTGACAGACCGACTGACTGAGACTGAGTGACTGAATGACTAACTGACTGACTGACTGACAGAATGACTGAATGAGGCTGAGTGACTAAATTGCTTGACTGACTGACTGAATGACTAACTGACTGACTGAGACTGACTGACTGACTGCCTGACTGACTGACTGGACTGACTGACTGGACTGACTGACTGACTGCCTAACTGACTGAGTGACTGACTGACTGGACTGACTGACTGACTGACTGAGACTGAATGACTGACTGCTTGACAGACTGACTGACTAACTGATTGACCGACTGCTTGAGTGACTGACTGACTGACTGCTTGACTGACTGGATTGGACTGACCGAGACTGACTGATTGACTGTCGGACTGACTGACTGACTTCGTAAAAAAGAAAAAAAAATATCAAACTAGAAAAAAATATAGGCATTTAAAATTTTCTTTCCGGTTGGGATTCGAACCCAGGGCCACACGCATGGAAGCAAACCGCTCTAGCCATTAGTCTAGCAGAGCTCTGACGGTCGGAGTTTTAAATATAATAAAAACAAAAAATGCATTTTGGTAATTATTTATTTAAACACTTTGAAATCTGCGGGTCGAAAAATTAAACTGACTCAGAATTTTTTTCCCTACATAAATAATCAATATTTGCAAAAGAAAGAAATTGAAAAAAAAAAGAATTTTCAAATTAGAAAATAAATAAATACATTGAAGATATTCGTTCCGGCTTGGACTCGAACCCAGGCCACTTGCTTGGAAGACCAACGATCTAGCCATCAGGCTATCGGAGTTCTGTCGGTCGGAGTCTTACTGCCTGACTGAGAAACCCTGACTGACAGACAGACTGACAGACTGACTGACTGACTGACTGGTACTGACTGACTGACTGAGACTGACTGACTGACTGACAGTTTGGCTGACTGACTGACAGTTTGACTGACTGACTGAATGACTAACTGACTGACTGACTGTTTGACTGCCTGACTGACTGCTTGACTGACTGACTGACTGAACTGACTAGACAGGACTGACCGACTGACTGACTGACAGACTGACTGAATGAGGCTGACTGACTGACTCACTGCCTGACTGACTGACTGACTGAATGACTGACTGACTGAGACTAAATGACTGACAGCCTAACTGACTGAGTGACTGCTTGAGTGACTGACTGACTGACTGCTTGAGTGACTGACGGACTGACTGACTGACAGAGACTGACTGATTGACTGTCGGACTGACGGACTGACTTCGCAAAAGGGAAAAAAAAGAATTATCCAATTAGAAAAAAATATTTGCAGTTAAGATTTCCTTTCCGGCTGGCATTCGAAATCAGGGCCACACACACATGGAAGCCCAACGCTCTCGCCAATAGACTATCGGATCTCTGTTGTTCGGTGTCTTAATTATAATAAAACCAAAAAATGCACCTTGGTAATTATTGATCTAAAATCTTTGAAATCTACAGGTCGAAAAATGAAACTGACACAGAATTTTCTTCCCTACTTAAATAATCAATATTTGCAAAAGAAAGAAATTGAAAAAAAAAATGAATTTTCAAATTAGAAAGCAAATATATACATTGAAGATATTCGTTCCGGCTGCGTCTCGAACCCATGCTACTCGCTTGGAAGACCAACCGTCTAGCCATTAGGCTATCGGAGTTTTGTCGGTCGCAGTCTTACAGCCTGACTGAGACTGCCTGACTGACAGACTGACTGACTGACTGACTGACTGATACTGACTGACTGACTGACTGACTGACTGAGACTGGACTGGACTGGACTGACTGACTGACTGACTGACTGAGACTGACTGACTGTTTGACTGACTGACTGAATGACTAACTGACTGACTGAGACTGACTGACTGAATGTTTGACTGCCTGACTGACTGCTTGACTGACCTCTTAACTGACTAACTGACTGACTAAACTGACTGACTGCCTGACCGACTGACTAAATGACTGACTGCTTGACTGACTGACTGAATGACTTACTGACTGACTGACCCTGACTGACTGACTGCCTAACTGACTGAGTGACTGGACTGACTGACTGACTGCTTGACTGACTGACTGCATGAGTGACTGACTGACTGACTGCTTGACTGACTGACTGGACTGAACTGACCGACTGACAGACTGACTGACCGAGACTGACTGATTGAGTGTTGGACTGACTGACTGACTTCGCAAAAGGGAAAAATAAAAAAAAATTATCAAGCAAAAGGGAAAAATAAAAAAAAAAAAAAAGAATTAGAAAAAAATATTTGCATTTAAGATTTCCTTTCCGGCTGGGATTTGAACCCAGGGCGACACGTATGGAAGCCCAACGCTCTCGCCAATATACTATCAGATCTCGGTTGGTCGGTGTCTTAATTATAAAAAAAACAAAAAATGCACCTTGGTAATTATTGATCTAAAATCTTTGAAATCTAAAGGTCGAATGATTATACTGACTCAGAATTTTCTTCCGTAAATAAATAATCGATATTTGCAAAAGAAAGAAAATGAAAAAAAAAAAGAATCTTCAAATTAGAAAAGAAATATATACATTGAAGATTTTCGTTCCGGCCGGGACTCGAACCCAGTACCACGCGCTTGGAACCCAACGGTCTAGCCATTAGGCTATCGGAGCGCTGTCGATTGAAGTCTTAAATATAATAAAAACAAAAAATGCACCTTTTTAATTATTGATTCAAACACTTTGAAATCTACAGGTTGAATAATTAAACTCACTCAGAATTTTTCTCCCTACATAAATAATCAATATTCGCAAAAGAGAAAAATTAAAAAAAAAAGAAGAAGAATTTTCAAATTAGAAACTAAAAATATAAATTGAAGATTTTCGCGCAGGCTGGGACTCGAACCCAGGACCACTCGCTTGGAAGCCCACCACTCTAGCCATTAGTCTAGCAGAGCTCTGACGGTCGGAGTTTTAAATATAATAAAATCAAAAAATGCACCTTGGTAATTATTTATCTAAACACTTTGAATTCTGCGTTTCGAAAAATTAAACTGACTCAGAATAGACTCTAGCCATTAGCTATCGGAGTTCTGTCGGTCGGAGTCTTACTGCCCGACTGAGACTGCCTGACTGACAGACTGACTGAATGACTGACTGAGACTGACTGACTGACTGACTGAGACTGACGGACTGCTTGACTGACTAACTGACTGGACAGGACTGACCGACTTACTGACTGACTGACTGCCTGACTGACTGACTGACTGAATGACTGACTGACTGAGACTAAATGACTGACTGCTTGACTGACTGGCTGAAGGACTAACTGACTGACTGAGACTGACTGACTGGCTGGACTGACTGACTGATACTGACTGACTGACTGATACTGATTGACTGACTGACTCACTGAATGACCGAGACTGACTGACTGACCGAGACTGACTGACTGACTGCCTGACTGACTGAGACTGGACTGGACTGACTGACTGACTGACTGAGACTAAATGACTGACTGCTTGACTGACTGGCTGAATGACTAACTGACTGACTGAGACTGACTGACTGACTGACTGCCTAACTGACAGAGTGACTGACTGATTGGACTGACTGACTGTCTGACTGAGACTGAATGACTGACTGCTTGACTGACTGACTGGTCTGGACTGACCGACTGACAGACTGACTGACTGAATGAGACTGACTGACTGACTGCCTGACTGACTGACTGACTGAATGACTGACTGACTGAGACTAAATGACTGACTGCTTGACTGACTGGCTGAAGGACTAACTGACTGACTGAGACTGACTGACTGGCTGGACTGACTGACTGGCTGGACTGACTGACTGATACTGACTGACTGACTCACTGACTGACCGAGACTGACTGACTGACCGAGACTGCCTGACTGACTGATACTGGACTGGACTGACTGACTGAGACTAAATGACTGACTGCTTGACAGACTGACTGACTAACTGATTGACCGACTGCTTGAGTGACTGACTGACTGACTGCTTGACTGACTGGATTGGACTGACCGAGACTGACTGATTGACTGTCGGACTGACTGACTGACTTCGTAAAAAAGAAAAAAAAATATCAAACTAGAAAAAAATATAGGCATTTAAAATTTTCTTTCCGGTTGGGATTCGAACCCAGGGCCACACGCATGGAAGCAAACCGCTCTAGCCATTAGTCTAGCAGAGCTCTGACGGTCGGAGTTTTAAATATAATAAAAACAAAAAATGCATTTTGGTAATTATTTATTTAAACACTTTGAAATCTGCGGGTCGAAAAATTAAACTGACTCAGAATTTTTTTCCCTACATAAATAATCAATATTTGCAAAAGAAAGAAATTGAAAAAAAAAAGAATTTTCAAATTAGAAAATAAATAAATACATTGAAGATATTCGTTCCGGCTTGGACTCGAACCCAGGCCACTTGCTTGGAAGACCAACGATCTAGCCATCAGGCTATCGGAGTTCTGTCGGTCGGAGTCTTACTGCCTGACTGAGAAACCCTGACTGACAGACAGACTGACAGACTGACTGACTGACTGACTGGTACTGACTGACTGACTGAGACTGACTGACTGACTGACAGTTTGGCTGACTGACTGACAGTTTGACTGACTGACTGAATGACTAACTGACTGACTGACTGTTTGACTGCCTGACTGACTGCTTGACTGACTGACTGACTGAACTGACTAGACAGGACTGACCGACTGACTGACTGACAGACTGACTGAATGAGGCTGACTGACTGACTCACTGCCTGACTGACTGACTGACTGAATGACTGACTGACTGAGACTAAATGACTGACAGCCTAACTGACTGAGTGACTGCTTGAGTGACTGACTGACTGACTGCTTGAGTGACTGACGGACTGACTGACTGACAGAGACTGACTGATTGACTGTCGGACTGACGGACTGACTTCGCAAAAGGGAAAAAAAAGAATTATCCAATTAGAAAAAAATATTTGCAGTTAAGATTTCCTTTCCGGCTGGCATTCGAAATCAGGGCCACACACACATGGAAGCCCAACGCTCTCGCCAATAGACTATCGGATCTCTGTTGTTCGGTGTCTTAATTATAATAAAACCAAAAAATGCACCTTGGTAATTATTGATCTAAAATCTTTGAAATCTACAGGTCGAAAAATGAAACTGACACAGAATTTTCTTCCCTACTTAAATAATCAATATTTGCAAAAGAAAGAAATTGAAAAAAAAAATGAATTTTCAAATTAGAAAGCAAATATATACATTGAAGATATTCGTTCCGGCTGGGACTCGAACCCAGGCCATTCGCTTGGAAGACCAACGGTCTAGCCGTTAGGTATCGAAGTTATGTCGGTCGGAGTCTTACTGCCTGACTGAGACTGCCTGACTGACAGATTGACTGAATGACTGACTGATACTGACTGACTGACTGATACTGACTGACTGACTGATACTGATTGACTGACTGACTCACTGACTGACTCACTGACTGACCGAGACTGACTGACTGACTGAGACTGACTGACTGAGACTGACTGACTGACTGCCTGACTGACTGAGTGACTGACTGATTAGACTGACTGACTGTCTGCCTGAGACTGAATGACTGACTGCTTGACTGACAGACTGGTCTGGACTGACCGACTGACAGACCGACTGACTGAGACTGAGTGACTGAATGACTAACTGACTGACTGACTGACAGAATGACTGAATGAGGCTGAGTGACTAAATTGCTTGACTGACTGACTGAATGACTAACTGACTGACTGAGACTGACTGACTGACTGCCTGACTGACTGACTGGACTGACTGACTGGACTGACTGACTGACTGCCTAACTGACTGAGTGACTGACTGACTGGACTGACTGACTGACTGACTGAGACTGAATGACTGACTGCTTGACAGACTGACTGACTAACTGATTGACCGACTGCTTGAGTGACTGACTGACTGACTGCTTGACTGACTGGATTGGACTGACCGAGACTGACTGATTGACTGTCGGACTGACTGACTGACTTCGTAAAAAAGAAAAAAAAATATCAAACTAGAAAAAAATATAGGCATTTAAAATTTTCTTTCCGGTTGGGATTCGAACCCAGGGCCACACGCATGGAAGCAAACCGCTCTAGCCATTAGTCTAGCAGAGCTCTGACGGTCGGAGTTTTAAATATAATAAAAACAAAAAATGCATTTTGGTAATTATTTATTTAAACACTTTGAAATCTGCGGGTCGAAAAATTAAACTGACTCAGAATTTTTTTCCCTACATAAATAATCAATATTTGCAAAAGAAAGAAATTGAAAAAAAAAAGAATTTTCAAATTAGAAAATAAATAAATACATTGAAGATATTCGTTCCGGCTTGGACTCGAACCCAGGCCACTTGCTTGGAAGACCAACGATCTAGCCATCAGGCTATCGGAGTTCTGTCGGTCGGAGTCTTACTGCCTGACTGAGAAACCCTGACTGACAGACAGACTGACAGACTGACTGACTGACTGACTGGTACTGACTGACTGACTGAGACTGACTGACTGACTGACAGTTTGGCTGACTGACTGACAGTTTGACTGACTGACTGAATGACTAACTGACTGACTGACTGTTTGACTGCCTGACTGACTGCTTGACTGACTGACTGACTGAACTGACTAGACAGGACTGACCGACTGACTGACTGACAGACTGACTGAATGAGGCTGACTGACTGACTCACTGCCTGACTGACTGACTGACTGAATGACTGACTGACTGAGACTAAATGACTGACAGCCTAACTGACTGAGTGACTGCTTGAGTGACTGACTGACTGACTGCTTGAGTGACTGACGGACTGACTGACTGACAGAGACTGACTGATTGACTGTCGGACTGACGGACTGACTTCGCAAAAGGGAAAAAAAAGAATTATCCAATTAGAAAAAAATATTTGCAGTTAAGATTTCCTTTCCGGCTGGCATTCGAAATCAGGGCCACACACACATGGAAGCCCAACGCTCTCGCCAATAGACTATCGGATCTCTGTTGTTCGGTGTCTTAATTATAATAAAACCAAAAAATGCACCTTGGTAATTATTGATCTAAAATCTTTGAAATCTACAGGTCGAAAAATGAAACTGACACAGAATTTTCTTCCCTACTTAAATAATCAATATTTGCAAAAGAAAGAAATTGAAAAAAAAAATGAATTTTCAAATTAGAAAGCAAATATATACATTGAAGATATTCGTTCCGGCTGCGTCTCGAACCCATGCTACTCGCTTGGAAGACCAACCGTCTAGCCATTAGGCTATCGGAGTTTTGTCGGTCGCAGTCTTACAGCCTGACTGAGACTGCCTGACTGACAGACTGACTGACTGACTGACTGACTGATACTGACTGACTGACTGACTGACTGACTGAGACTGGACTGGACTGACTGACTGAGTGACTGACTGAGACTGACTGACTGTTTGACTGACTGACTGAATGACTAACTGACTGACTGAGACTGACTGACTGAATGTTTGACTGCCTGACTGACTGCTTGACTGACCTCTTAACTGACTAACTGACTGACTAAACTGACTGACTGCCTGACCGACTGACTAAATGACTGACTGCTTGACTGACTGACTGAATGACTTACTGACTGACTGACCCTGACTGACTGACTGCCTAACTGACTGAGTGACTGGACTGACTGACTGACTGCTTGACTGACTGACTGCATGAGTGACTGACTGACTGACTGCTTGACTGACTGACTGGACTGAACTGACCGACTGACAGACTGACTGACCGAGACTGACTGATTGAGTGTTGGACTGACTGACTGACTTCGCAAAAGGGAAAAATAAAAAAAAATTATCAAGCAAAAGGGAAAAATAAAAAAAAAAAAAGAATTAGAAAAAAATATTTGCATTTAAGATTTCCTTTCCGGCTGGGATTTGAACCCAGGGCGACACGTATGGAAGCCCAACGCTCTCGCCAATATACTATCAGATCTCGGTTGGTCGGTGTCTTAATTATAAAAAAAACAAAAAATGCACCTTGGTAATTATTGATCTAAAATCTTTGAAATCTAAAGGTCGAATGATTATACTGACTCAGAATTTTCTTCCGTAAATAAATAATCGATATTTGCAAAAGAAAGAAAATGAAAAAAAAAAAGAATCTTCAAATTAGAAAAGAAATATATACATTGAAGATTTTCGTTCCGGCCGGGACTCGAACCCAGTACCACGCGCTTGGAACCCAACGGTCTAGCCATTAGGCTATCGGAGCGCTGTCGATTGAAGTCTTAAATATAATAAAAACAAAAAATGCACCTTTTTAATTATTGATTCAAACACTTTGAAATCTACAGGTTGAATAATTAAACTCACTCAGAATTTTTCTCCCTACATAAATAATCAATATTCGCAAAAGAGAAAAATTAAAAAAAAAAGAAGAAGAATTTTCAAATTAGAAACTAAAAATATAAATTGAAGATTTTCGCGCAGGCTGGGACTCGAACCCAGGACCACTCGCTTGGAAGCCCACCACTCTAGCCATTAGTCTAGCAGAGCTCTGACGGTCGGAGTTTTAAATATAATAAAATCAAAAAATGCACCTTGGTAATTATTTATCTAAACACTTTGAATTCTGCGTTTCGAAAAATTAAACTGACTCAGAATAGACTCTAGCCATTAGCTATCGGAGTTCTGTCGGTCGGAGTCTTACTGCCCGACTGAGACTGCCTGACTGACAGACTGACTGAATGACTGACTGAGACTGACTGACTGACTGACTGAGACTGACGGACTGCTTGACTGACTAACTGACTGGACAGGACTGACCGACTTACTGACTGACTGACTGCCTGACTGACTGACTGACTGAATGACTGACTGACTGAGACTAAATGACTGACTGCTTGACTGACTGGCTGAAGGACTAACTGACTGACTGAGACTGACTGACTGGCTGGACTGACTGACTGATACTGACTGACTGACTGATACTGATTGACTGACTGACTCACTGAATGACCGAGACTGACTGACTGACCGAGACTGACTGACTGACTGCCTGACTGACTGAGACTGGACTGGACTGACTGACTGACTGACTGAGACTAAATGACTGACTGCTTGACTGACTGGCTGAATGACTAACTGACTGACTGAGACTGACTGACTGACTGACTGCCTAACTGACAGAGTGACTGACTGATTGGACTGACTGACTGTCTGACTGAGACTGAATGACTGACTGCTTGACTGACTGACTGGTCTGGACTGACCGACTGACAGACTGACTGACTGAATGAGACTGACTGACTGACTGCCTGACTGACTGACTGACTGAATGACTGACTGACTGAGACTAAATGACTGACTGCTTGACTGACTGGCTGAAGGACTAACTGACTGACTGAGACTGACTGACTGGCTGGACTGACTGACTGGCTGGACTGACTGACTGATACTGACTGACTGACTCACTGACTGACCGAGACTGACTGACTGACCGAGACTGCCTGACTGACTGATACTGGACTGGACTGACTGACTGAGACTAAATGACTGACTGCTTGACTGACTGGCTGAAGGACTAACTGACTGACTGAGACTGACTGACTGGCTGGACTGACTGACTGAGACTGAATGACTGAGTGCTTGACTGATTGACTGTCGGACTGACTGACTGACTTCGCAAAAGGGAAAAATAAAAAAAAGAATTATCAAATTAGAAAAAAATATTTGCATTTAAGATTTCCTTTCCGGCTGGGATTTGAACCCAGGGCGACACGCGTGGAAGCCCAACGCTCTCGCCAATATACTATCGGATCTCGGTTGGTCGGTGTCTTAATTATAAAAAAAACAAAAAATGCACCTTTGCAATTATTGATCTAAAATCTTTGAAATCTAAAGGTCGAATGATTATACTGACTCAGAATTTTCTTCCGTACATAAATAATCGATATTTGCAAAAGAAAGAAAATGAAAAAAAAAAGAATTTTCAAATTAGAAAAGAAATATATACATTGAAGATTTTCGTCCCGGCCGGGACTCGAACCCAGTACCACGCGCTTGGAACCCAACGGTCTCGCCATTAGGCTATCGGAGCTCTGTCGATTGAAGTCTTAAATATAATAAAAACAAAAATCGCACCTTTTTAATTATTGATTCAAACACTTTGAAATCTACAGGTCGAATAATTAAACTCACTCAGAATTTTTCTCCCTACATAAATAATCAATATTCGCAAAAGAGAAAAATTAAAAAAAAAAAGAAGAAGTATTTTCAAATTAGAAACTAAAAATATAAATTGAAGATTTTCGCGCAGGCTGGGACTCGAACCCAGGGCCACTCGCTTGGAAACCCACCACTCTAGCCATTAGTCTAGCAGAGCTCTGACGGTCGGAGTTTCAAATAAAATAAAATCAAAAAATGCACCTTGGTAATTATTTATCTAAACACTTTGAATTCTGCGTTTCGAAAAATTAAACTGACTCAGAATTTTCTTCCCTACATAAATAATCAATATTTGCAAAAGAAAAAAATTGAAAAAAAAAATAGAATTTTCAAATTTGAAAAGAAATATATACATTGAAGATATTCGTTCCGGCTGGGACTCGAACCCAGGCCATTTGCTTGGAAGACCAACGGTCTAGCCATTAGCTATCGGAGTTCTGTCGAGCGGAGTCTTACTGCCTGACTGAGACTGCCTAACTGACAGACTGACTCACTGACTGACTGATACTGACTGACTGGACTGACTGACTGACTCACTGACTGACCGAGACTGACTGACTGACTCACTGACTGACCGAGACTGACTGACTAACTGCCTGACTGACTGAGACTGGACTGACTGACTGACTGACTGACTGACTAACTGACTGACTGAGACTGACTGACTGACTGCTTGACTCTCTGACTGACTATTTCACTGACTGACTGAATGACTAAATGACTGACTGACACTGACTGACTGACTGCTTGACTACCTGACTGACTGCTTGACTGACTAACTGACTGGACAGGACTGACCACTGACTGACTGACAGACTGACTGAATAAGGCTGACTGACTGACAGACTGACAGACTAACTGAATAAGGCTGACCGACTGACTGACTGCCTGACTGACTGACTGACTGAATGACTGACTGACTGACTGACCGAGACTGACGGACTGACTGACTGAGACTGGACTGGACTGACTGACAGACTGACTGACTGAGACTGACTGACTGCTTTAGTGACTAACTGACTGCACAGGACTGACCGACTGACTGACTGACTGACTGGACTGACTGACTTAGACTGAATGACTGAGTGCTTGACTGATTGACTGTCAGACTGACTGACTGACTTCGCAAAAGGGAAAAAAAAAAAAAAGAATTATAAAATTAGAAAAAAATATTTGCATTTAAGATTTATTTCCGGCTGGGATTTGAACCCAGGGCGACACGCATGGAAGCCCAACGCTCTCGCCAATATACTATCGGATCTCTGTTGGTCGGTGTCTTAATTATAATAAAAACAAAAAATGCACCTTAGTAATTATTGATCTAAAATCTTTGAAATCTAAAGGTCGAATGATTAAACTGACTCAGAATTTTCTTCCGTATATAAATAATCCATATTTGCAAAAGAAAGAAATTGAAAAAAAAAAGAATATTCAAATTAGAAGAGAAATATATACATTGAAGATTTTCGTTCCGGCCGGGACTCGAACCCAGGACCACACGCTTGGAACCCAACGGTCTAGCCATTAGGCTATCGGAGCTCTGTCGATTGAAGTCTTAAATATAATAAAAAAAAATGCACCTTTTTAATTATTGATTCAAACACTTTGAAATCTACAGGTCAAATTATTAAACTGACTCAGAATTTTTCTCCCTACATAAATAATCAATATTCGCAAAAGAAATTGAAAAAAAAAATAAAATTCGAAAAGAAATATATACATTGAAGATATTCGTTCCAGCTGAGACTCGAACCCAGGGCCACTCGCTTGGAAGCCCACCACTCTAGCCATTAGTCTAGCAGAGCTCTAACGGTCGGAGTTTTAAATATAATAAAATCAAAAAATGCACCTTGGTAATTATTGATCTAAAATCTTTGAAATCTAAAGGTCGAATGATTAAACTGACTCAGAATTTTCTTCCGTACATAAATAATCGATATTTGCAAAAGAAAGAAAATGAAAAAAAAAAGAATTTTCAAATTAGAAAAGAAATATATACATTGAAGATTTTCGTCCCGGCCGGGACTCGAACCCAGTACCACGCGCTTGGAACCCAACGGTCTCGCCATTAGGCTATCGGAGCTCTGTCGATTGAAGTCTTAAATATAATAAAAACAAAAATCGCACCTTTTTAATTATTGATTCAAACACTTTGAAATCTACAGGTCGAATAATTAAACTCACTCAGAATTTTTCTCCCTACATAAATAATCAATATTCGCAAAAGAGAAAAATTAAAAAAAAAAGAAGAAGAATTTTCAAATTAGAAACTAAAAATATAAATTGAAGATTTTCGCGCAGGCTGGGACTCGAACCCAGGACCACTCGCTTGGAAGCCCACCACTCTAGCCATTAGTCTAGCAGAGCTCTGACGGTCGGAGTTTTAAATATAATAAAATCAAAAAATGCACCTTGGTAATTATTTATCTAAACACTTTGAATTCTGCGTTTCGAAAAATTAAACTGACTCAGAATAGACTCTAGCCATTAGCTATCGGAGTTCTGTCGGTCGGAGTCTTACTGCCCGACTGAGACTGCCTGACTGACAGACTGACTGAATGACTGACTGAGACTGACTGACTGACTGACTGAGACTGACGGACTGCTTGACTGACTAACTGACTGGACAGGACTGACCGACTTACTGACTGACTGACTGCCTGACTGACTGACTGACTGAATGACTGACTGACTGAGACTAAATGACTGACTGCTTGACTGACTGGCTGAAGGACTAACTGACTGACTGAGACTGACTGACTGGCTGGACTGACTGACTGATACTGACTGACTGACTGATACTGATTGACTGACTGACTCACTGAATGACCGAGACTGACTGACTGACCGAGACTGACTGACTGACTGCCTGACTGACTGAGACTGGACTGGACTGACTGACTGACTGACTGAGACTAAATGACTGACTGCTTGACTGACTGGCTGAATGACTAACTGACTGACTGAGACTGACTGACTGACTGACTGCCTAACTGACAGAGTGACTGACTGATTGGACTGACTGACTGTCTGACTGAGACTGAATGACTGACTGCTTGACTGACTGACTGGTCTGGACTGACCGACTGACAGACTGACTGACTGAATGAGACTGACTGACTGACTGCCTGACTGACTGACTGACTGAATGACTGACTGACTGAGACTAAATGACTGACTGCTTGACTGACTGGCTGAAGGACTAACTGACTGACTGAGACTGACTGACTGGCTGGACTGACTGACTGGCTGGACTGACTGACTGATACTGACTGACTGACTCACTGACTGACCGAGACTGACTGACTGACCGAGACTGCCTGACTGACTGATACTGGACTGGACTGACTGACTGAGACTAAATGACTGACTGCTTGACTGACTGGCTGAAGGACTAACTGACTGACTGAGACTGACTGACTGGCTGGACTGACTGACTGAGACTGAATGACTGAGTGCTTGACTGATTGACTGTCGGACTGACTGACTGACTTCGCAAAAGGGAAAAATAAAAAAAAGAATTATCAAATTAGAAAAAAATATTTGCATTTAAGATTTCCTTTCCGGCTGGGATTTGAACCCAGGGCGACACGCGTGGAAGCCCAACGCTCTCGCCAATATACTATCGGATCTCGGTTGGTCGGTGTCTTAATTATAAAAAAAACAAAAAATGCACCTTTGTAATTATTGATCTAAAATCTTTGAAATCTAAAGGTCGAATGATTATACTGACTCAGAATTTTCTTCCGTACATAAATAATCGATATTTGCAAAAGAAAGAAAATGAAAAAAAAAAGAATTTTCAAATTAGAAAAGAAATATATACATTGAAGATTTTCGTCCCGGCCGGGACTCGAACCCAGTACCACGCGCTTGGAACCCAACGGTCTCGCCATTAGGCTATCGGAGCTCTGTCGATTGAAGTCTTAAATATAATAAAAACAAAAATCGCACCTTTTTAATTATTGATTCAAACACTTTGAAATCTACAGGTCGAATAATTAAACTCACTCAGAATTTTTCTCCCTACATAAATAATCAATATTCGCAAAAGAGAAAAATTAAAAAAAAAAGAAGAAGTATTTTCAAATTAGAAACTAAAAATATAAATTGAAGATTTTCGCGCAGGCTGGGACTCGAACCCAGGGCCACTCGCTTGGAAACCCACCACTCTAGCCATTAGTCTAGCAGAGCTCTGACGGTCGGAGTTTCAAATAAAATAAAATCAAAAAATGCACCTTGGTAATTATTTATCTAAACACTTTGAATTCTGCGTTTCGAAAAATTAAACTGACTCAGAATTTTCTTCCCTACATAAATAATCAATATTTGCAAAAGAAAAAAATTGAAAAAAAAAATAGAATTTTCAAATTTGAAAAGAAATATATACATTGAAGATATTCGTTCCGGCTGGGACTCGAACCCAGGCCATTTGCTTGGAAGACCAACGGTCTAGCCATTAGCTATCGGAGTTCTGTCGAGCGGAGTCTTACTGCCTGACTGAGACTGCCTAACTGACAGACTGACTCACTGACTGACTGATACTGACTGACTGGACTGACTGACTGACTCACTGACTGACCGAGACTGACTGACTGACTCACTGACTGACCGAGACTGACTGACTAACTGCCTGACTGACTGAGACTGGACTGACTGACTGACTGACTGACTGACTAACTGACTGACTGAGACTGACTGACTGACTGCTTGACTCTCTGACTGACTATTTCACTGACTGACTGAATGACTAAATGACTGACTGACACTGACTGACTGACTGCTTGACTACCTGACTGACTGCTTGACTGACTAACTGACTGGACAGGACTGACCACTGACTGACTGACAGACTGACTGAATAAGGCTGACTGACTGACAGACTGACAGACTAACTGAATAAGGCTGACCGACTGACTGACTGCCTGACTGACTGACTGACTGAATGACTGACTGACTGACTGACCGAGACTGACGGACTGACTGACTGAGACTGGACTGGACTGACTGACAGACTGACTGACTGAGACTGACTGACTGCTTTAGTGACTAACTGACTGCACAGGACTGACCGACTGACTGACTGACTGACTGGACTGACTGACTGAGACTGAATGACTGAGTGCTTGACTGATTGACTGTCAGACTGACTGACTGACTTCGCAAAAGGGAAAAAAAAAAAAGAATTATAAAATTAGAAAAAAATATTTGCATTTAAGATTTATTTCCGGCTGGGATTTGAACCCAGGGCGACACGCATGGAAGCCCAACGCTCTCGCCAATATACTATCGGATCTCTGTTGGTCGGTGTCTTAATTATAATAAAAACAAAAAATGCACCTTAGTAATTATTGATCTAAAATCTTTGAAATCTAAAGGTCGAATGATTAAACTGACTCAGAATTTTCTTCCGTATATAAATAATCCATATTTGCAAAAGAAAGAAATTGAAAAAAAAAAGAATATTCAAATTAGAAGAGAAATATATACATTGAAGATTTTCGTTCCGGCCGGGACTCGAACCCAGGACCACACGCTTGGAACCCAACGGTCTAGCCATTAGGCTATCGGAGCTCTGTCGATTGAAGTCTTAAATATAATAAAAAAAAATGCACCTTTTTAATTATTGATTCAAACACTTTGAAATCTACAGGTCAAATTATTAAACTGACTCAGAATTTTTCTCCCTACATAAATAATCAATATTCGCAAAAGAAATTGAAAAAAAAAATAAAATTCGAAAAGAAATATATACATTGAAGATATTCGTTCCAGCTGAGACTCGAACCCAGGGCCACTCGCTTGGAAGCCCACCACTCTAGCCATTAGTCTAGCAGAGCTCTAACGGTCGGAGTTTTAAATATAATAAAATCAAAAAATGCACCTTGGTAATTATTGATCTAAAATCTTTGAAATCTAAAGGTCGAATGATTAAACTGACTCAGAATTTTCTTCCGTACATAAATAATCGATATTTGCAAAAGAAAGAAAATGAAAAAAAAAAGAATTTTCAAATTAGAAAAGAAATATATACATTGAAGATTTTCGTCCCGGCCGGGACTCGAACCCAGTACCACGCGCTTGGAACCCAACGGTCTCGCCATTAGGCTATCGGAGCTCTGTCGATTGAAGTCTTAAATATAATAAAAACAAAAATCGCACCTTTTTAATTATTGATTCAAACACTTTGAAATCTACAGGTCGAATAATTAAACTCACTCAGAATTTTTCTCCCTACATAAATAATCAATATTCGCAAAAGAGAAAAATTAAAAAAAAAAGAAGAAGTATTTTCAAATTAGAAACTAAAAATATAAATTGAAGATTTTCGCGCAGGCTGGGACTCGAACCCAGGGCCACTCGCTTGGAAACCCACCACTCTAGCCATTAGTCTAGCAGAGCTCTGACGGTCGGAGTTTCAAATAAAATAAAATCAAAAAATGCACCTTGGTAATTATTTATCTAAACACTTTGAATTCTGCGTTTCGAAAAATTAAACTGACTCAGAATTTTCTTCCCTACATAAATAATCAATATTTGCAAAAGAAAAAAATTGAAAAAAAAAATAGAATTTTCAAATTTGAAAAGAAATATATACATTGAAGATATTCGTTCCGGCTGGGACTCGAACCCAGGCCATTTGCTTGGAAGACCAACGGTCTAGCCATTAGCTATCGGAGTTCTGTCGAGCGGAGTCTTACTGCCTGACTGAGACTGCCTAACTGACAGACTGACTCACTGACTGACTGATACTGACTGACTGGACTGACTGACTGACTCACTGACTGACCGAGACTGACTGACTGACTCACTGACTGACCGAGACTGACTGACTAACTGCCTGACTGACTGAGACTGGACTGACTGACTGACTGACTGACTGACTGACTAACTGACTGACTGAGACTGACTGACTGACTGCTTGACTCTCTGACTGACTATTTCACTGACTGACTGAATGACTAAATGACTGACTGACACTGACTGACTGACTGCTTGACTACCTGACTGACTGCTTGACTGACTAACTGACTGGACAGGACTGACCACTGACTGACTGGCAGACTGACTGAATAAGGCTGACTGACTGACAGACTGACAGACTAACTGAATAAGGCTGACCGACTGACTGACTGCCTGACTGACTGACTGACTGAATGACTGACTGACTGACTGACCGAGACTGACGGACTGACTGACTGAGACTGGACTGGACTGACTGACAGACTGACTGACTGAGACTGACTGACTGCTTTAGTGACTAACTGACTGCACAGGACTGACCGACTGACTGACTGACTGACTGGACTGACTGACTGAGACTGAATGACTGAGTGCTTGACTGATTGACTGTCAGACTGACTGACTGACTTCGCAAAAGGGAAAAAAAAAAAGAATTATAAAATTAGAAAAAAATATTTGCATTTAAGATTTATTTCCGGCTGGGATTTGAACCCAGGGCGACACGCATGGAAGCCCAACGCTCTCGCCAATATACTATCGGATCTCTGTTGGTCGGTGTCTTAATTATAATAAAAACAAAAAATGCACCTTAGTAATTATTGATCTAAAATCTTTGAAATCTAAAGGTCGAATGATTAAACTGACTCAGAATTTTCTTCCGTATATAAATAATCCATATTTGCAAAAGAAAGAAATTGAAAAAAAAAGAATATTCAAATTAGAAGAGAAATATATACATTGAAGATTTTCGTTCCGGCCGGGACTCGAACCCAGGACCACACGCTTGGAACCCAACGGTCTAGCCATTAGGCTATCGGAGCTCTGTCGATTGAAGTCTTAAATATAATAAAAAAAAATGCACCTTTTTAATTATTGATTCAAACACTTTGAAATCTACAGGTCAAATTATTAAACTGACTCAGAATTTTTCTCCCTACATAAATAATCAATATTCGCAAAAGAAATTGAAAAAAAAAATAAAATTCGAAAAGAAATATATACATTGAAGATATTCGTTCCAGCTGAGACTCGAACCCAGGGCCACTCGCTTGGAAGCCCACCACTCTAGCCATTAGTCTAGCAGAGCTCTAACGGTCGGAGTTTTAAATATAATAAAATCAAAAAATGCACCTTGGTAATTATTGATCTAAAATCTTTGAAATCTAAAGGTCGAATGATTAAACTGACTCAGAATTTTCTTCCGTACATAAATAATCGATATTTGCAAAAGAAAGAAAATGAAAAAAAAAAGAATTTTCAAATTAGAAAAGAAATATATACATTGAAGATTCTCGTTCCGGCCGGGACTCGAACCCAGTACCATGCGCTTGGAACCCAACGGTCTAGCCATTAGGCTATCGGAACTCTGTCGATGGAAGTCTTAAATATAATAAAAACAAAAAATGCACCTTGGTAATTATTGATTCAAACACTTTGAAATTTACAGGTCGAATAATTACACTGACTCAGAATTTTTCTCCCTACATAAATAATCAATATTCGCAAAAGAGAAAAATTAAAAAAAAAAGAAGAAGAATTTTCAAATTAGAAACTAAAAGTATACATTGAAGATTTTCGTTCAGGCTGGGACTCGAACCCAGGGCCACTCGCTTGTAAGCCTAACACTCTAGCCATTAGTCTATGGGAGCTCTGTCGGTGAGAGTTTAAATATAATAAAAACAAAAAATGCACCTTGGTAATTGTTTATTTAAACATTTTGAAATCTTTGTGTCGAAAAATTAAACTGACTCAGAATTTTCTTTCCTACATAAATAATCAATATTTGCAAAGGAAAGAAATTGAAAAAAAAAAGAATTTTCAAATTAGAAAAGAAATATATACATTGAAGATATTCGCTCCGGCTGGGACTCGAACCCAGGCCACTCGCTTGGAAGACAAGCGGTCTAGCCATTAGGCTATCGGAGTTCTGTCGAGTGGAGTCTTACTGCCTGACTGAGACTGCCTAACTGACAGACTGACTCACTGACTGACTGATACTGACTGACTGGACTGACTGACTGACTCACTGACTGACCGAGACTGACTGACTGACTCACTGACTGACCGAGACTGACTGACTAACTGCCTGACTGACTGAGACTGGACTGACTGACTGACTGACTGACTGACTGACTGACTGAGACTGACTGACTGACTGCTTGACTCTCTGACTGACTATTTCACTGACTGACTGAATGACTAAATGACTGACTGACACTGACTGACTGACTGCTTGACTACCTGACTGACTGCTTGACTGACTAACTGACTGGACAGGACTGACCGACTGACTGACTGACAGACTGACTGAATAAGGATGATTGACAGACTGACTGAATAAGGCTGACTGACTGACTGACTGACAGACTAACTGAATAAGGCTGACCGACTGACTGACTGCCTGACTGACTGACTGACTGAATGACTGACTGACTGACTGACCGAGACTGACTGACTGACTGACTGAGACTGGACTGGACTGACTGACTGACTGACTGAGACTGACTGACTGCTTTAGTGACTAACTGACTGCACAGGACTGACCGACTGACTGACTGACTGACTGCCTGACTGACTGAGACTAAATGACTGACTGCTTGACTGACTGGCTGAAGGACTAGCTGACTGACTGAGTGACTGACTGACTGGACTGACTGACTGAGACTGAATGACTGAGTGCTTGACTGATTGACTGTCAGACTGACTGACTGACTTCGCAAAAGGGAAAAATAAAAATAAAAAAGAATTATAAAATTAGAAAAAAATATTTGCATTTAAGATTTCCTTTCCGGCTGGGATTTGAACCCAGGGCGACACGCATGGAAGCCCAACGCTCTCGCCAATATACTATCGGATCTCTGTTGGTCGGTGTCTTAATTATAATAAAAACAAAAAATGCACCTTAGTAATTATTGATCTAAAATCTTTGAAATCTAAAGGTCGAATGATTAAACTGACTCAGAATTTTCTTCCGTACATAAATAATCCATATTTGCAAAAGAAAGAAATTGAAAAAAAAAGAATCTTCAAATTAGAAGAGAAATATATACACTGAAGATTTTCGTTCCGGCCGGGACTCGAACCCAGTACCACACGCTTGGAACCCAACGGTCTAGCCATTAGGCTATCGGAGCTCTGTCGATTGAAGTCTTAAATATAATAAAAAAAATGCACCTTTTTAATTATTGATTCAAACACTTTGAAATCTACAGGTCAAATTATTAAACTGACTCAGAATTTTTCTCCCTACATAAATAATCAATATTCGCAAAAGAAATTGAAAAAAAAAATAAAATTTGAAAAGAAATATATACATTGAAGATATTCGTTCCAGCTGGGACTCGAACCCAGGGCCACTCGCTTGGAAACCCACCACTCTAGCCATTAGTCTAGCAGAGCTCTAACGGTCGGAGTTTTAAATATAATAAAATCAAAAAATGCACCTTGGTAATTATTGATCTAAAATCTTTGAAATCTAAAGGTCGAATGATTAAACTGACTCAGAATTTTCTTCCGTACATAAATAATCGATATTTGCAAAAGAAAGAAAATGAAAAAAAAAAAAAATTTCAAATTAGAAAAGAAATATATACATTGAAGATTTTCGTCCCGGCCGGGACTCGAACCCAGTACCACGCGCTTGGAACCCAACGGTCTCGCCATTAGGCTATCGGAGCTCTGTCGATTGAAGTCTTAAATATAATAAAAACAAAAATCGCACCTTTTTAATTATTGATTCAAACACTTTGAAATCTACAGGTCGAATAATTAAACTCACTCAGAATTTTTCTCCCTACATAAATAATCAATATTCGCAAAAGAGAAAAATTAAAAAAAAAAGAAGAAGTATTTTCAAATTAGAAACTAAAAATATAAATTGAAGATTTTCGCGCAGGCTGGGACTCGAACCCAGGGCCACTCGCTTGGAAACCCACCACTCTAGCCATTAGTCTAGCAGAGCTCTGACGGTCGGAGTTTCAAATATAATAAAATCAAAAAATGCACCTTGGTAATTATTTATCTAAACACTTTGAATTCTGCGTTTCGAAAAATTAAACTGACTCAGAATTTTCTTCCCTACATAAATAATCAATATTTGCAAAAGAAAAAAATTGAAAAAAAAAATAGAATTTTCAAATTTGAAAAGAAATATATACATTGAAGATATTCGTTCCGGCTGGGACTCGAACCCAGGCCATTCGCTTGGAAGACCAACGGTCTAGCCATTAGCTATCGGAGTTCTGTCGGTCGGAGCCTTACTGCCTGACTGAGACTGCCTGACTGACAGACTGACTGAATGACTACCTGATACTGACTGACTGACTGATACTGACTGACTGACTGACTCACTGACTGACTGACTGCCTGACTGACTGACCGAGACTGACTGACTGACTGCCTGACTGACTGAGACTATACTGGACTGACTGACTTAGACTAAATGACTGACTGCTTGACTGACTGGCTGAATGACTAACTGACTGACTGAGACTGACTGACTGACTGCCTAACTGACTGAGTGACTGACTGATTGGACTGACTGACCGTCTGACTGAGACTGAATGACTGACTGCTTGACTGACTGACTGGTCTGGACTGACCGACTGACAGACTGACTGACTGACTGAGACTGACTGACTGAATGACTAACTGACTGACAGAATGACTGAATGAGGCTGAGTGACTGACTGCCTGACTGACTGACTGATTGAATGACTAGCTGACTGAGACTAAGTGACTAAATTGCTTGACTGACTGACTGAATGACTAACTGACTGACTGAGACTGACTGACTGACTGCCTGACTGACTGAGTGACTGACTGACTGGACTGACTGACTGACTGACTGAGACTCAATGACTGACTGCCCAACTGACTGAGTGACTGAATGACTAACTGACTGATTGACTGCTTAAGTGACTGACAGACTGACTGCTTGACTGACAGACTGGACTGGACTGACCGACTGACAGAGTGACTGGCTGACAGAGACTGACTGATTGACTGTCGGACTGACTGACTGACTTCGCAAAAGGGAAAAATAAAAAAAAATTATCAAATTAGAAAAAAATACATGTATTTAAGATTTTCTTTCCGGCTGGGATTCGAACTCAGGGCCACACGCATGGAAGCCCAACGCTCTTGCCACCGGACTATCGGATCTCGGATGGCCGGTGTCTTAATTATAATAAAAACAAAAAATGCACCTTGGTAATTATTGATCTAAAATCTTTGAAATCTAAAGGTCGAATGATTAAACTGACTCAGAATTTTCTTCCGTACATAAATAATCGATATTTGCAAAAGAAAGAAAATGAAAAAAAAAAGAATTTTCAAATTAGAAAAGAAATATATACATTAAAGATTTTCGTTCCGGCCGGGACTCGAACCCAGTACCATGCGCTTGGAACCCAACGGTCTAGCCATTAGGCTATCGGAACTCTGTCGATGGAAGTCTTAAATATAATAAAACAAAAAATGCACCTTGGTAATTATTGATTCAAACACTTTGAAATTTACAGGTCGAATAATTAAACTGACTCAGAATTTTTCTCCCTACATAAATAATCAATATTCGCAAAAGAGAAAAATTAAAAAAAAAAGAAGAAGAATTTTCAAATTAGAAACTAAAAGTATACATTGAAGATTTTCGTTCAGGCTGGGACTCGAACCCAGGGCCACTCGCTTGGAAGCCTAACACTCTAGCCATTAGTCTATGGGAGCTCTGTCGGTGGGAGTTTTAAATATAATAAAAACAAAAAATGCACCTTGGTAATTGTTTATTTAAACACTTTGAAATCTTCGTGTCGAAAAATTAAACTGACTCAGAATTTTCTTCCCTACATAAATAATCAATATTTGCAAAGGAAAGAAATTGAAAAAAAAAAGAATTTTCAAATTAGAAAAGAAATATATACATTGAAGATATACGCTCCGGCTGGGACTCGAAACCAGGCCACTCGCTTGGAAGACCAGCGGTCTAGCCATTAGGCTATCGGAGTTCTGTCGAGCGGAGTCTTACTGCCTGACTGAGACTGCCTGACTGACAGACTGACTCACTGACTGACTGATACTGACTGACTGGACTGACTGACTGGACTGACTGACTGACTCACTGACTGACCGAGACTGACTGACTCACTGACTGACCGAGACTGACTGACTAACTGCCTGACTGACTGAGACTGGACTGACTGACTAACTGACTGACTGACTGACTAACTGACTGACTGAGACTGACCGACTGACTGCTTGACTGTCTGACTGACTGCTTGACTGTCTGACTGACTATTTCACTGACTGACTGAATGACTAAATGACTGACTGACACTGACTGACCGACTGCTTGACTGCCTGACTGACTGCTTGACAGACTAACTGACTGGACAGGACTGACCGACTGACTGACTGACAGACTGACTGAATAAGGCTGACTGACTGACTGACTGACAGACTGAATAAATAAGGCTGACTGACAGACTGACTGAATAAGGCTGACTGACTGACTGACTGCCTGACTGACTGACTGAACGACTGACTGACTGACTGACCGAGACTGACTGACTGACTGACTGAGACTGGACAGAACTGACTGACTGACTGACTGACTGACTGAGACTGACTGACTGACTGCTTACTGACTAACTGACTGGACAGGACTGACCGACTGACTGACTGACTGACTGCCTGACTGACTGAGTGACTGACTGAATGACTGACTGACTGAGACTAAATGACTGACTGCTTGACTGACTGGCTGAAGGACTAACTGACTGACTGAGACTGACTGACTGACTGCCTAACTGACTGAGTGACTGACTGACTGGACTGACTGACTGAGACTGAATGACTGAGTGCTTGACTGATTGACTGTCGGACTGACTGACTGACTTCGCAAAAGGGAAAAATAAAAAACAAGAATTATCAAATTAGAAAAAAATATTTGCATTTAAGATTTCCTTTCCGGCTGGGATTTGAACCCAGGGCGACACGTATGGAAGCCCAACGCTCTCGCCAATATACTATCGGATCTCGGTTGGTCGGTGTCTTAATTATAATAAAAACAAAAAATGCACCTTGGTAATTATTGATCTAAAATCTTTGAAATCTAAAGGTCGAATGATTATACTGACTCAGAATTTTCTTCCGTACATAAATAATCGATATTTTCAAAAGAAAGAAAAAAAAAAAGAAAGAATCTTCAAATTAGAAAAGAAATATATACATTGAAGATTTTCGTTCCGGCCGGGACTCGAATCCAGTACCACGCGCTTGGAACCCAACGGTCTAGCCATTAGGCTATCGGAGCGCTGTCGTTTGAAGTCTTAAATATAATAAAAACAAAAAATGCACCTTTTTAATTATTGATTCAAACACTTTGAAATCTACAGGTTGAATAATTAAACTCACTCAGAATTTTTCTCCCTACATAAATAATCAATATTCGCAAAAGAGAAAAATTAAAAAAAAGAAGAAGAATTTTCAAATTAGAAACTAAAAATATAAATTAAAGATTTTCGCGCAGGCTGGGACTCGAACCCAGGGCCACTCGCTTGGAAGCCCACCACTCTAGCCATTAGTCTATCGCAGCTCTGTCGGTCGGAGTTTTAAATATAATAAAACAAATGCACCTTGGTAATTATTTATTTAAACACTTCGAAATCTGCCGGTCGAAAACTTAAACTGACTCAGAATTTTCTTCCCTACATAAATAATCAATATTTGCAAAAGAAAAAAATTGAAAAAAAAAAAAGAATTTTCAAATTCGAAAAGAAATATATACATTGAAGATATTCGTTCCGGCTGGGACTCGAACCCAGGCCATTCGCTTGGAAGACCAACGGTCTAGCCATTAGCTATCGGGGTTCTGTCGGTCGGAGTCTTACTGCCCGACTGAGACTGCCTGACTGAATGACTGACTGAATGACTGACTGAGACTGACTAACTGACTGACTGAGACTGACTGACTGCTTGACTGACTAACTGACTGGACAGGACTGACCGACTGACTGACTGACTGACTGCCTGACTGACTGACTGACTGAATGACTGACTGACTGAGACTAAATGACTGACTGCTTGACTGACTGGCTGAAGGACTAACTGACTGACTGAGACTGACTGACTCGCTGGACTGACTGACTGAGACTGAATGACTGAGTGCTTGACTGATTGACTGTCGGACTGACTGACTGACTTCGCAAAAGGGAAAAATAAAAAAAAAGAATTATCAAATTAGAAAAAAATATTTGCATTTAAGATTTCCTTTCCGGCTGGGATTTGAACCCAGGGCGACACGCATGGAAGCCCAACGTTCTCGCCAATATAATATCGGATCTCGGTTGGTCGGTGTCTTAATTATAATAAAAACAAAAAATGCACCTTGGTAATTATTGATCTAAAATCTTTGAAATCTAAAGGTCGAATGATTAAACTGACTCAGAATTTTCTTCCGTACATAAATGATCGATATTTGAAACAGAAAGAAAATGAAAAAAAAAAGAATTTTCAAATTAGAAAAGAAATATATACATTGAAGATTTTCGTTCCGGCCGGGACTCGAACCCAGTACCACGCGCTTGGAACCCAACGGTCTAGCCATTAGGCTATGGGAGCTCTGTCGATGGAAGTCTTAAATATAATAAAAACAAAAAATGCACCTTTTTAATTATTGATTCAAACACTTTGAAATTTACAGGTCGAATAATTAAACTGACTCAGAATTTTTCTCCCTACATAAATAATCAATATTCGCAAAAGAGAAAAATTAAAAAAAAAAGAAGAAGAATTTTCAAATTAGAAACTAAAAGTATACATTGAAGATTTTCGTTCAGGCTGGGACTCGAACCCAGGGCCACTCGCTTGGAAGCCTAACACTCTAGCCATTAGTCTATGGGAGCTCTGTCGGTGGGAGTTTTAAATATAATAAAAACAAAAAATGCACCTTGGTAATTGTTTATTTAAACACTTTGAAATCTTCGTGTCGAAAAATTAAACTGACTCAGAATTTTCTTCCCTACATAAATAATTAATATTTGCAAAGGAAAGAAATTGAAAAAAAAAGAATTTTCAAATTAGAAAAGAAATATATACATTGAAGATATACGCTCCGGCTGGGACTCGAACCCAGGCCACTCGCTTGGAAGACCAGCGGTCTAGCCATTAGGCTATCGGAGTTCTGTCGAGCGGAGTCTTACTGCCTGACTGAGACTGCCTGACTGACAGACTGACTCACTGACTGACTGATACTGACTGACTGGACTGACTGACTGACTCACTGACTGACCGAGACTGACTGACTGACTCACTGACTGACCGAGACTGACTGACTAACTGCCTGACTGACTGAGACTGGACTGACTGACTAACTGACTGACTGACTGACTAACTGACTGACTGAGACTGACCGACTGACTGCTTGACTGTCTGACTGACTGCTTGACTGTCTGACTGACTATTTCACTGACTGACTGAATGACTAAATGACTGACTGACACTGACTGACCGACTGCTTGACTGCCTGACTGACTGCTTGACAGACTAACTGACTGGACAGGACTGACCGACTGACTGACTGACAGACTGACTGAATAAGGCTGACTGACTGACTGACTGACAGACTGAATAAATAAGGCTGACTGACAGACTGACTGAATAAGGCTGACTGACTGACTGACTGCCTGACTGACTGACTGAACGACTGACTGACTGACTGACCGAGACTGACTGACTGACTGACTGAGACTGGACAGAACTGACTGACTGACTGACTGACTGACTGAGACTGACTGACTGACTGACTGACTGACTGACTGACTGCTTACTGACTAACTGACTGGACAGGACTGACCGACTGACTGACTGACTGACTGCCTGACTGACTGACTGACTGACTGAATGACTGACTGACTGAGACTAAATGACTGACTGCTTGACTGACTGGCTGAAGGACTAACTGACTGACTGAGACTGACTGACTGACTGCCTAACTGACTGAGTGACTGACTGACTGGACTGACTGACTGAGACTGAATGACTGAGTGCTTGACTGATTGACTGTCGGACTGACTGACTGACTTCGCAAAAGGGAAAAATAAAAAACAAGAATTATCAAATTAGAAAAAAATATTTGCATTTAAGATTTCCTTTCCGGCTGGGATTTGAACCCAGGGCGACACATATGGAAGCCCAACGCTCTCGCCAATATACTATCGGATCTCGGTTGGTTGGTGTCTTAATTATAATAAAAACAAAAAATGCACCTTGGTAATTATTGATCTAAAATCTTTGAAATCTAAAGGTCGAATGATTAAACTGACTCAGAATTTTCTTCCGTACATAAATGATCGATATTTGAAACAGAAAGAAAATGAAAAAAAAAAGAATTTTCAAATTAGAAAAGAAATATATACATTGAAGATTTTCGTTCCGGCCGGGACTCGAACCCAGTACCACGCGCTTGGAACCCAACGGTCTAGCCATTAGGCTATGGGAGCTCTGTCGATGGAAGTCTTAAATATAATAAAAACAAAAAATGCACCTTTTTAATTATTGATTCAAACACTTTGAAATTTACAGGTCGAATAATTAAACTGACTCAGAATTTTTCTCCCTACATAAATAATCAATATTCGCAAAAGAGAAAAATTAAAAAAAAAAAAGAAGGAGAATTTTCAAATTAGAAACTAAAAGTATACATTGAAGATTTTCGTTCAGGCTGGGACTCGAACCCAGGGCCCCTCGCTTGGAAGCCTAACACTCTAGCCATTAGTCTATGGGAGCTCTGTCGGTGGGAGTTTTAAATATAATAAAAACAAAAAATGCACCTTGGTAATTGTTCATTTAAACACTTTGAAATCTTCGTGTCGAAAAATTAAACTGACTCAGAATTTTCTTCCGTACATAAATAATCAATATTTGCAAAAGAAAGAAATTGAAAAAAAGAAGAATTTTCAAATTAGAAAAGAAATATATACATTGAAGGTATTCGTTCCGGCGTGGAGCCGAACCCAGGCCACTCGCTTAGAAGACCAACGGTCTAGCCATTAGGCTATCGGAGCTCTGTCGGTCGGTGTTTTAAATATAATAAAAACAAAAAAATGCACCTTGGTAATTATTGATTCAAACACTTTGAAATCTGCGGGTCGAAAAATTAAACTGACTCAGAATTTTCTTCCCTACATAAATAATCAATATTTGCAAAGGAAAGAAATTGAAAAAAAAAAGAATTTTCAAATTAGAAAGGAAATATATACATTGAAGATATTCGCTCCGGCTGGGACTCGAACCCAGGCCACTCGCTTGGAAGGCCAGCGGTCTAGCCATTAGGCTATCGGCGTTCTGTCGAGCGGAGTCTTACTGCCTGACTGAGACTGCCTGACTGACAGACTGACTCACTGACTGACTGATACTGACTGACTCACTGACTGACCGAGACTGACTGACTGACTCACTGACTGACCGAGACTGACTGACTGACTGACTGACTGACTAACTGACTGACTGAGACTGACTGACTGCTTGACTCTCTGACTGGCTATTTCACTGACTGACTGAATGACTAAATGACTGACTGACACTGACTGACTGACTGCTTGACTACCTGAGTGACTGCTTGACTCTCTGACTGGCTATTTCACTGACTGACTGAATGACTAAATGACTGACAGACTGACTGAATAAGGATGACTGACAGACTGACTGAATAAGGCTGACTGACTGACTGACTGACAGACTGACTGAATAAGGCTGACCGACTGACTGACTGCCTGACTGACTGACTGACTGACAGACTGACTGAATAAGGCTGACCGACTGACTGACTGCCTGACTGACTGACTGACTGAATGACTGACTGACTGACTGACCGAGACTGACTGACTGACTGACTGAGACTGGACTGGACTGACTGACTGACTGACTGACTGAGACTGACTGACTGCTTTAGTGACTAACTGACTGCACAGGACTGGCCGACTGACTGACTGACTGACTGCCTGACTGACTGACTGAATGACTGACTGACTGAGACTAAATGACTGACTGCTTGACTGACTGGCTGAAGGACTAACTGACTGACTGAGTGACTGACTGACTGGACTGACTGACTGAGACTGAATGACTGAGTGCTTGACTGATTGACTGTCAGACTGACTGACTGACTTCGCAAAAGGGAAAAATAAAAAAAAAGAATTATAAAATTAGAAAAAAATATTTGCATTTAAGATTTCCTTTCCGGCCGGGACTCGAACCCAGTACCACGCGCTAGGAACCCAACGGTCTAGCCATTAGGCTATCGGAGCTCTGTCGATGGACGTCTTAAATATAATAAAAACAAAAAATGCACCTTGGTAATTATTGATTCAAACACTTTGAAATTTACAGGTCGAATAATTAAACTGACTCAGAATTTTTCTCCCTACATAAATAATCAATATTCGCAAAAGAGAAAAATTAAAAAAAAAGAAGAAGAAATTTCAAATTAGAAACTAAAAGTACACATTGAAGATTTTCGTTCAGGCTGGGACTCGAACCCAGGGCCACTCGCTTGGAAGCCTAACACTCTAGCCATTAGTCTATGGGAGCTCTGTCGGTGGGAGTTTTAAATATAATAAAAACAAAAAATGCACCTTGGTAATTGTTTATTTAAACACTTTGAAATCTTCGTGTCGAAAAATTAAACTGACTCAGAATTTTCTTCCCTACATAAATAATCAATAATTGCAAAGGAAAGAAATTGAAAAAAAAAAAGAATTTTCAAATTAGAAAAGAAATATATACATTGAAGATATTCGCTCCGGCTGGGACTCGAACCCATGGCCACTCGCTTGGAAGACCAGCGGTCTAGCCATTAGGCTATCGGAGTTCTGTCGAGCGGAGTCTTACTGCCTGACTGATACTGCCTGACTGACAGACTGACTCACTGACTGACTGATACTGACTGACTGACTCACTGACTGACCGAGACTGACTGACTAACTGCCTGACTGACTGAGACTGGACTGACTGACTGACTGACTGACTGACTGACTAACTGACTGACTGAGACTGACTGACTGCTTGATTCTCTGACTGGCTATTTCACTGACTGACTGAATGACTAAATGACTGACTGACACTGACTGACTGACTGCTTGACTACCTGACTGACTGCTTGACTGACTAACTGACTGGACAGGACTGACCGACTGACTGACTGACAGACTGACTGAATAAGGATGACTGACAGACTGACTGAATAAGGCTGACTGACTGACTGACTGACAGACTGACTGAATAAGGCTGACCGACTGACTGACTGCCTGACTGACTGACTGACTGAATGATTGACTGACTGACTGACCGAGACTGACTGACTGAGACTGGACTGGACTGACTGACTGACTGACTGACTGCTTTAGTGACTAACTGACTGCACAGGACTGACCGACTGACTGACTGACTGACTGCCTGACTGACTGACTGACTGAATGACTGACTGACTGAGACTAAATGACTGACTGCTTGACTGACTGGCTGAAGGACTAACTGACTGACTGAGTGACTGACTGAAGGACTAACTGACTGACTGAGTGACTGACTGACTGGACTGACTGACTGAGACTGAATGACTGAGTGCTTGACTGATTGACTGTCAGACTGACTGACTGACATCGCAAAAGGGAAAAATAAAAAAAAAGAATTATAAAATTAGAAAAAAATATTTGCATTTAAGATTTCCATTCCGGCTGGGATTTGAACCCAGGGCGACACTCATGGAAGCCCAACGCTCTCGCCAATATACTATCGGATCTCTGTTGATCGGTGTCTTAATTATAATAAAAACAAAAAATGCACCTTAGTAATTATTGATCTAAAATCTTTGAAATCTAAATGTCGAATGATTAAACTGACTCAGAATTTTCTTCCGTACATAAATAATCCATATTTGCAAAAGAAAGAAATTGAAAAAAAAAAGAATCTTCAAATTAGAAGAGAAATATATACATGGAAGATTTTCGTTCCGGCCGGGACTCGAACCCAGTACCACGCGCTTGGAACCCAACGGTCTAGCCATTAAGCTATCGGAGCTCTTTCGATGGAAGTCTTAAATATAATAAAAACAAAAAATGCACCTTGGTAATTATTGATTCAAACACTTTGAAATTTACAGGTCGAATAATTAAACTGACTCAGAATTTTTCTCCCTACATAAATAATCAATATTCGCAAAAGAGAAAAATTTAAAAAAAAAGAAGAAGAAATTTCAAATTAGAAACTAAAAGTATACATTGAAGATTTTCGTTCAGGCTGGGACTCGAACCCAGGGCCACTCGCTTGGAAGCCTAACACTCTAGCCATTAGTCTATGGGAGCTCTGTCGGTGGGAGTTTTAAATATAATAAAAACAAAAAATGCACCTTGGTAATTGTTTATTTAAACACTTTGAAATCTTCGTGTCGAAAAATTAAACTGACTCAGAATTTTCTTCCCTACATAAATAATCAATAATTGCAAAGGAAAGAAATTGAAAAAAAAAGAATTTTCAAATTAGAAAAGAAATATATACATTGAAGATATTCGCTCCGGCTGGGACTCGAACCCAGGCCACTCGCTTGGAAGACCAGCGGTCTAGCCATTAGGCTATCGGAGTTCTGTCGAGCGGAGTCTTACTGCCTGACTGATACTGCCTGACTGACAGACTGACTCACTGACTGACTGATACTGACTGACTGACTCACTGACTGACCGAGACTGACTGACTAACTGCCTGACTGACTGAGACTGGACTGACTGACTGACTGACTGACTAACTGACTGACTGAGACTGACTGACTGACTGCTTGACTCTCTGACTGGCTATTTCACTGACTGACTGAATGACTAAATGACTGACTGACACTGACTGACTGACTGCTTGACTACCTGACTGACTGCTTGACTGACTAACTGACTGGACAGGACTGGCCGACTGACTGACTGACAGACTGACTGAATAAGGATGACTGACAGACTGACTGAATAAGGCTGACTGACTGACTGACTGACAGACTGACTGAATAAGGCTGACCGACTGACTGACTGCCTGACTGACTGACTGACTGACTGACTGACCGAGACTGACTGACTGACTGAGACTGGACTGGACTGACTGACTGACTGATTGACTGAGACTGACTGACTGCTTTAGTGACTAACTGACTGCACAGGACTGACCGACTGACTGACTGACTGGCTGCCTGACTGACTGACTGACTGAGACTAAATGACTGACTGCTTGACTGACTGGCTGAAGGACTAACTGACTGACTGAGTGACTGACTGACTGGACTGACTGACTGAGACTGAATGACTGAGTGCTTGACTGATTGACTGTCAGACTGACTGACTGACTTCGCAAAAGGGAAAAATAAAAAAAAGAATTATAAAATTAGAAAAAAATATTTGCATTTAAGATTTCCTTTCTGGCCGGGACTCGAACCCAGTACCACGCGCTAGGAACCCAACGGTCTAGCCATTAGGCTATCGGAGCTCTGTCGATGGAAGTCTTAAATATATTAAAAACAAAAAATGCACCTTGGTAATTATTGATTCAAACACTTTGAAATTTACAGGTCGAATAATTAAACTGACTCAGAATTTTTCTCCCTACATAAATAATCAATATTCGCAAAAGAGAAAAATTAAAAAAAAAAGAAGAAGAAATTTCAAATTAGAAACTAAAAGTATACATTGAAGATTTTCGTTCAGGCTGGGACTCGAACCCAGGGCCACTCGCTTGGAAGCCTAACACTCTAGCCATTAGTCTATGGGAGCTCTGTCGGTGGGAGTTTTAAATATAATAAAAACAAAAAATGCACCTTGGTAATTGTTTATTTAAACACTTTGAAATCTTCGTGTCGAAAAATTAAACTGACTCAGAATTTTCTTCCCTACATAAATAATCAATAATTGCAAAGGAAAGAAATTGAAAAAAAAAGAATTTTCAAATTAGAAAAGAAATATATACATTGAAGATATTCGCTCCGGCTGGGACTCGAACCCAGGCCACTCGCTTGGAAGACCAGCGGTCTAGCCATTAGGCTATCGGAGTTCTGTCGAGCGGAGTCTTACTGCCTGACTGATACTGCCTGACTGACAGACTGACTCACTGACTGACTGATACTGACTGACTGACTCACTGACTGACCGAGACTGACTGACTAACTGCCTGACTGACTGAGACTGGACTGACTGACTGACTGACTGACTGACTGACTAACTGACTGACTGAGACTGACTGACTGACTGCTTGACTCTCTGACTGGCTATTTCACTGACTGACTGAATGACTAAATGACTGACTGACACTGACTGACTGACTGCTTGACTACCTGACTGACTGCTTGACTGACTAACTGACTGGACAGGACTGACCGACTGACTGACTGACAGACTGACTGAATAAGGATGACTGACAGACTGACTGAATAAGGCTGACTGACTGACTGACTGACAGACTGACTGAATAAGGCTGACCGACTGACTGACTGCCTGACTGACTGACTGACTGAATGACTGACTGACTGACTGACCGAGACTGACTGACTGACTGACTGAGACTGGACTGGACTGACTGACTGACTGACTGACTGCACAGGACTGACTGACTGACTGACTGCACAGGACTGACTGACTGCCTGACTGACTGACTGCCTGACTGACTGACTGACTGAATGACTGACTGACTGAGACTAAATGACTGACTGCTTGACTGACTGGCTGAAGGACTAACTGACTGACTGAAAGACTGACTGACTGGACTGACTGACTGAGACTGAATGACTGAGTGCTTGACTGATTGACTGTCAGACTGACTGTCTGACTCCGCAAAAGGGAAAAATAAAAAAAAAAGAATTATAAAATTAGAAAAAAATATTTGCATTTAAGATTTCCTTTCCGGCTGGGATTTGAACCCAGGGCGACACTCATGGAAGCCCAACGCTCTCGCCAATATACTATCGGATCTCTGTTGATCGGTGTCTTAATTATAATAAAAACAAAAAATGCAACTTAGTAATTATTGATCTAAAATCTTTGAAATCTAAAGGTCGAATGATTAAACTGACTCAGAATTTTCTTCCGTACATAAATAATCCATATTTGCAAAAGAAAGAAATTGAAAAAAAAAAGAATCTTCAAATTAGAAGAGAAATATATACATGGAAGATTTTCGTTCCGGCCGGGACTCGAACCCAGTACCACGCGCTTGGAACCCAACGGTCTAGCCATTAGGCTATCGGAGCTCTGTCGATAGAAGTCTTAAATATAATAAAAACAAAAAATGCACCTTGGTAATTATTGATTCAAACACTTTGAAATTTACAGGTCGAATAATTAAACTGACTCAGAATTTTTCTCCCTACATAAATAATCAATATTCGCAAAAGAGAAAAATTAAAAAAAAAGAAGAAGAAATTTCAAATTAGAAACTAAAAGTATACATTGAAGATTTTCGTTCAGGCTGGGACTCGAACCCAGGGCCACTCGCTTTTAAGCCTAACACTCTAGCCATTAGTCTATGGGAGCTCTGTCGGTGGGAGTTTTAAATATAATAAAAACAAAAAATGCACCTTGGTAATTGTTTATTTAAACACTTTGAAATCTTCGTGTCGAAAAATTAAACTGACTCAGAATTTTCTTCCCTACATAAATAATCAATAATTGCAAAGGAAAGAAATTGAAAAAAAAAGAATTTTCAAATTAGAAAAGAAATATATACATCGAAGATATTCGCTCCGGCTGGGACTCGAACCCAGGCCACTCGCTTGGAAGACCAGCGGTCTAGCCATTAGGCTATCGGAGTTCTGTCGAGCGGAGTCTTACTGCCTGACTGATACTGCCTGACTGACAGACTGACTCACTGACTGACTGATACTGACTGACTGACTCACTGACTGACCGAGACTGACTGACTAACTGCCTGACTGACTGAGACTGGACTGACTGACTGACTGACTGACTGACTGACTAACTGACTGACTGAGACTGACTGACTGACTGCTTGACTCTCTGACTGGCTATTTCACTGACTGACTGAATGACTAAATGACTGACTGACACTGACTGACTGACTGCTTGACTACCTGACTGACTGCTTGACTGACTAACTGACTGGACAGGACTGACCGACTGACTGACTGACAGACTGACTGAATAAGGATGACTGACAGACTGACTGAATAAGGCTGACTGACTGACTGACTGACAGACTGACTGAATAAGGCTGACCGACTGACTGACTGCCTGACTGACTGACTGACTGAATGACTGACTGACTGACTGACCGAGACTGACTGACTGACTGACTGAGACTGGACTGGACTGACTGACTGACTGACTGACTGCACAGGACTGACTGACTGACTGACTGCACAGGACTGACCGACTGACTGACTGACTGACTGCCTGACTGACTGACTGACTGAATGACTGACTGACTGAGACTAAATGACTGACTGCTTGACTGACTGGCTGAAGGACTAACTGACTGCCTGAGTGACTGACTGACTGGACTGACTGACTGAGACTGAATGACTGAGTGCTTGACTGATTGACTGTCAGACTGACTGACTGACTTCGCAAAAGGGAAAAATAAAAAAAAAAATAATTATAAAATTAGAAAAAAATATTTGCATTTAAGATTTCCTTTCCGGCTGGGATTTGAACCCAGGGCGACACTCATGGAAGCCCAACGCTCTCGCCAATATACTATCGGATCTCTGTTGATCGGTGTCTTAATTATAATAAAAACAAAAAATGCAACTTAGTAATTATTGATCTAAAATCTTTGAAATCTAAAGGTCGAATGATTAAACTGACTCAGAATTTTCTTCCGTACATAAATAATCCATATTTGCAAAAGAAAGAAATTGAAAAAAAAAAGAATCTTCAAATTAGAAGAGAAATATATACATGGAAGATTTTCGTTCCGGCCGGGACTCGAACCCAGTACCACGCGCTTGGAACCCAACGGTCTAGCCATTAGGCTATCGGAGCTCTGTCGATAGAAGTCTTAAATATAATAAAAACAAAAAATGCACCTTGGTAATTATAAATTCAAACACTTTGAAATTTACAGGTCGAATAATTAAACTGACTCAGAATTTTTCTCCCTACATAAATAATCAATATTCGCAAAAGAGAAAAATTAAAAAAAAAGAAGAAGAAATTTCAAATTAGAAACAAAAAGTATACATTGAAGATTTTCGTTCAGGCTGGGACTCGAACCCAGGGCCACTCGCTTGGAAGCCTAACACTCTAGCCATTAGTCTATGGGAGCTCTGTCGGTGGGAGTTTTAAATATAATAAAAACAAAAAATGCACCTTGGTAATTGTTTATTTAAACACTTTGAAATCTTCGTGTCGAAAAATTAAACTGACTCAGAATTTTCTTCCCTACATAAATAATCAATAATTGCAAAGGAAAGAAATTGAAAAAAAAAAAAGAATTTTCAAATTAGAAAAGAAATATATACATTGAAGATATTCGCTCCGGCTGGGACTCGAACCCAGGCCACTCGCTTGGAAGACCAGCGGTCTAGCCATTAGGCTATCGGAGTTCTGTCGAGCGGAGTCTTACTGCCTGACTGATACTGCCTGACTGACAGACTGACTCACTGACTGACTGATACTGACTGACTGATACTGACTGACTGACTCACTGACTGACCGAGACTGACTGACTAACTGCCTGACTGACTGAGACTGGACTGACTGACTGACTGACTGACTGACTGACTAACTGACTGACTGAGACTGACTGACTGCTTGACTCTCTGACTGGCTATTTCACTGACTGACTGAATGACTAAATGACTGACTGACACTGACTGACTGACTGCTTGACTACCTGAGTGACTGCTTGACTGACTAACTGACTGGACAGGACTGACCGACTGACTGACTGACAGACTGACTGAATAAGGATGACTGACAGACTGACTGAATAAGGCTGACTGACTGACTGACTGACAGACTGACTGAATAAGGCTGACCGACTGACTGACTGCCTGACTGACTGACTGACTGAATGACTGACTGACTGACTGACCGAGACTGACTGACTGACTGACTGAGACTGGACTGGACTGACTGACTGACTGACTGACTGAGACTGACTGACTGCTTTAGTGACTAACTGACTGCACAGGACTGGCCGACTGACTGACTGACTGACTGCCTGACTGACTGACTGACTGAATGACTGACTGACTGAGACTAAATGACTGACTGCTTGACTGACTGGCTGAAGGACTAACTGACTGACTGAGTGACTGACTGACTGGACTGACTGACTGAGACTGAATGACTGAGTGCTTGACTGATTGACTGTCAGACTGACTGACTGACTTCGCAAAAGGGAAAAATAAAAAAAAAGAATTATAAAATTAGAAAAAAATATTTGCATTTAAGATTTCCTTTCCGGCCGGGACTCGAACCCAGTACCACGCGCTAGGAACCCAACGGTCTAGCCATTAGGCTATCGGAGCTCTGTCGATGGAAGTCTTAAATATAATAAAAACAAAAAATGCACCTTGGTAATTATTGATTCAAACACTTTGAAATTTACAGGTCGAATAATTAAACTGACTCAGAATTTTTCTCCCTACATAAATAATCAATATTCGCAAAAGAGAAAAATTAAAAAAAAAGTAGAAGAAATTTCAAATTAGAAACTAAAAGTATACATTGAAGATTTTCGTTCAGGCTGGGACTCGAACCCAGGGCCACTCGCTTGGAAGCCTAACACTCTAGCCATTAGTCTATGGGAGCTCTGTCGGTGGGAGTTTTAAATATAATAAAAACAAAAAATGCACCTTGGTAATTGTTTATTTAAACACTTTGAAATCTTCGTGTCGAAAAATTAAACTGACTCAGAATTTTCTTCCCTACATAAATAATCAATAATTGCAAAGGAAAGAAATTGAAAAAAAAAAAGAATTTTCAAATTAGAAAAGAAATATATACATTGAAGATATTCGCTCCGGCTGGGACTCGAACCCATGGCCACTCGCTTGGAAGACCAGCGGTCTAGCCATTAGGCTATCGGAGTTCTGTCGAGCGGAGTCTTACTGCCTGACTGATACTGCCTGACTGACAGACTGACTCACTGACTGATACTGACTGACTGACTCACTGACTGACCGAGACTGACTGACTAACTGCCTGACTGACTGAGACTGGACTGACTGACTGACTGACTGACTGACTGACTAACTGACTGACTGAGACTGACTGACTGCTTGACTCTCTGACTGGCTATTTCACTGACTGACTGAATGACTAAATGACTGACTGACACTGACTGACTGACTGCTTGACTACCTGACTGACTGCTTGACTGACTAACTGACTGGACAGGACTGACCGACTGACTGACTGACAGACTGACTGAATAAGGATGACTGACAGACTGACTGAATAAGGCTGACTGACTGACTGACTGACAGACTGACTGAATAAGGCTGACCGACTGACTGACTGCCTGACTGACTGACTGACTGAATGATTGACTGACTGACTGACCGAGACTGACTGACTGAGACTGGACTGGACTGACTGACTGACTGACTGACTGAGACTGACTGACTGCTTTAGTGACTAACTGACTGCACAGGACTGACCGACTGACTGACTGACTGACTGCCTGACTGACTGACTGACTGAATGACTGACTGACTGAGACTAAATGACTGACTGCTTGACTGACTGGCTGAAGGACTAACTGACTGACTGAGTGACTGACTGACTGGACTGACTGACTGAGACTGAATGACTGAGTGCTTGACTGATTGACTGTCAGACTGACTGACTGACTTCGCAAAAGGGAAAAATAAAAAAAAAGAATTATAAAATTAGAAAAAAATATTTGCATTTAAGATTTCCTTTCCGGCTGGGATTTGAACCCAGGGCGACACTCATGGAAGCCCAACGCTCTCGCCAATATACTATCGGATCTCTGTTGATCGGTGTCTTAATTATAATAAAAACAAAAAATGCACCTTAGTAATTATTGATCTAAAATCTTTGAAATCTAAAGGTCGAATGATTAAACTGACTCAGAATTTTCTTCCGTACATAAATAATCCATATTTGCAAAAGAAAGAAATTGAAAAAAAAAGAATCTTCAAATTAGAAGAGAAATATATACATGGAAGATTTTCGTTCCGGCCGGGACTCGAACCCAGTACCACGCGCTTGGAACCCAACGGTCTAGCCATTAGGCTATCGGAGCTCTGTCGATGGAAGTCTTAAATATAATAAAAACAAAAAATGCACCTTGGTAATTATTGATTCAAACACTTTGAAATTTACAGGTCGAATAATTAAACTGACTCAGAATTTTTCTCCCTACATAAATAATCAATATTCGCAAAAGAGAAAAATTAAAAAAAAAAGAAGAAGAAATTTCAAATTAGAAACTATAAGTATACATTGAAGATTTTCGTTCAGGCTGGGACTCGAACCCAGGGCCACTCGCTTGGAAGCCTAACACTCTAGCCATTAGTCTATGGGAGCTCTGTCGGTGGGAGTTTTAAATATAATAAAAACAAAAAATGCACCTTGGTAATTGTTTATTTAAACACTTTGAAATCTTCGTGTCGAAAAATTAAACTGACTCAGAATTTTCTTCCCTACATAAATAATCAATAATTGCAAAGGAAAGAAATTGAAAAAAAAAGAATTTTCAAATTAGAAAAGAAATATATACATTGAAGATATTCGCTCCGGCTGGGACTCGAACCCAGGCCACTCGCTTGGAAGACCAGCGGTCTAGCCATTAGGCTATCGGAGTTCTGTCGAGCGGAGTCTTACTGCCTGACTGATACTGCCTGACTGACAGACTGACTCACTGACTGACTGATACTGACTGACTGACTCACTGACTGACCGAGACTGACTGACTAACTGCCTGACTGACTGAGACTGGACTGACTGACTGACTGACTGACTGACTGACTAACTGACTGACTGAGACTGACTGACTGACTGCTTGACTCTCTGACTGGCTATTTCACTGACTGACTGAATGACTAAATGACTGACTGACAATGACTGACTGCTTGACTACCTGTGTGACTGCTTGACTGACTAACTGACTGACTGACTGACTGAATGACTGACTGACTGACTGACCGAGACTGACTGACTGACTGACTGAGACTGGACTGGACTGACTGACTGACTGACTGACTGACTGACTGAGACTGACTGACTGCTTTAGTGACTAACTGACTGCACAGGACTGACCGACTGACTGACTGACTGACTGCCTGACTGACTGACTGACTGAATGACTGACTGAGACTAAATGACTGACTGCTTGACTGACTGGCTGAAGGACTAACTGACTGACTGAGTGACTGACTGACTGGACTGACTGACTGAGACTGAATGACTGAGTGCTTGACTGATTGACTGTCAGACTGACTGACTGACTTCGCAAAAGGGAAAAATAAAAAAAAAAGAATTATAAAATTAGAAAAAAATATTTGCATTTAAGATTTCCTTTCCGGCCGGGACTCGAACCCAGTACCACGCGCTAGGAACCCAACGGTCTAGCCATTTGGCTATCGGAGCTCTGTCGATGGAAGTCTTAAATATAATAAAAACAAAAAATGCACCTTGGTAATTATTGATTCAAACACTTTGAAATTTACAGGTCGAATAATTAAACTGACTCAGAATTTTTCTCCCTACATAAATAATCAATATTCGCAAAAGAGAAAAATTAAAAAAAAAAGAAGAAGAAATTTCAAATTAGAAACTAAAAGTATGCATTGAAGATTTTCGTTCAGGCTGGGACTCGAACCCAGGGCCACTCGCTTGGAAGCCTAACACTCTAGCCATTAGTCTATGGGAGCTCTGTCGGTGGGAGTTTTAAATATAATAAAAACAAAAAATGCACCTTGGAAATTGTTTATTTAAACACTTTGAAATCTTCGTGTCGAAAAATTAAACTGACTCAGAATTTTCTTCCCTACATCAATAATCAATAATTGCAAAGGAAAGAAATTGAAAAAAAAAAGAATTTTCAAATTAGAAAAGAAATATATACATTGAAGATATTCGCTGCGGCTGGGACTCGAACCCAGGCCACTCGCTTGGAAGACCAGCGGTCTAGCCATTAGGCTATCGGAGTTCTGTCGAGCGGAGTCTTACTGCCTGACTGATACTGCCTGACTGACAGACTGACTCACTGACTGACTGATACTGACTGACTGACTCACTGACTGACCCAGACTGACTGACTAACTGCCTGACTGACTGAGACTGGACTGACTGACTGACTGACTGACTGACTGACTAACTGACTGACTGAGACTGACTGACTGACTGCTTGACTCTCTGACTGGCTATTTCACTGACTGACTAAATGACTAAATGACTGACTGACACTGACTGACTGCTTGACTGACTAACTGACTGGACAGGACTGACCGACTGACTGACTGACAGACTGACTGAATAAGGATGACTGACAGACCGACTGAATAAGGCTGACTGACTGACTGACTGACAGACTGACTGAATAAGGCTGACCGACTGACTGACTGCCTGACTGACTGACTGACTGAATGACTGACTGACTGACTGACCGAGACTGACTGACTGACTGACTGAGACTGGACTGGACTGACTGACTGACTGAGACTGACTGACTGCTTTAGTGACTAACTGACTGCACAGGACTGACCGACTGACTGACTGACTGCCTGACTGACTGAATGACTGACTGAGACTAAATGACTGACTGCTTGACTGACTGGCTGAAGGACTAACTGACTGACTGAGTGACTGACTGACTGGACTGACTGACTGAGACTGAATGACTGAGTGCTTGACTGATTGACTGTCAGACTGACTGACTGACTTCGCAAAAGGGAAAAATAAAAAAAAAAAGAATTATAAAATTAGAAAAAAATATTTGCATTTAAGATTTCCTTTCCGGCCGGGACTCGAACCCAGTACCACGCGCTAGGAACCCAACGGTCTAGCCATTAGGCTATCGGAGCTCTGTCGATGGAAGTCTTAAATATAATAAAAACAAAAAATGCACCTTGGTAATTATTGATTCAAACACTTTGAAATTTACAGGTCGAATAATTAAACTGACTCAGAATTTTTCTCCCTACATAAATAATCAATATTCGCAAAAGAGAAAAATTAAAAAAAAAAGAAGAAGAAATTTCAAATTAGAAACTAAAAGTATATATTGAAGATTTTCGTTCAGGCTGGGACTCGAACCCAGGGCCACTCGCTTGGAAGCCTAACACTCTAGCCATTAGTCTATGGGAGCTCTGTCGGTGGGAGTTTTAAATATAATAAAAACAAAAAATGCACCTTGGTAATTGTTTATTTAAACACTTTGAAATCTTCGTGTCGAAAAATTAAACTGACTCAGAATTTTCTTCCCTACATAAATAATCAATAATTGCAAAGGAAAGAAATTGGAAAAAAAAAATTTTTCATATTAGAAAAGAAATATATACATTGAAGATATTCACTCCGGCTGGGACTCGAACCCAGGCCACTCGCTTGGAAGACCAGCGGTCTAGCCATTAGGCTATCGGAGTTCTGTCGAGCGGAGTCTTACTGCCTGACTGATACCGCCTGACTGACAGACTGACTCACTGACTGACTGATACTGACTGACTGACTCACTGACTGACCGAGACTGACTGACTAACTGCCTGACTAACTGAGACTGGACTGACTGACTGACTGACTGACTGACTGACTGAGACTGACTGAGACTGACTGACTGAGACTGACTGACTGACTGCTTGAGTCTCTGACTGGCTATTTCACTGACTGACTGACTGACTTCTTGACTACCTGACTGACTGCTTGACTGACTAACTGACTGGACAGGACTGACCGACTGACAGACTGACTGAATAAGGATGACTGACAGACTGACTGAATAAGGCTGACTGACTGACTGACTGACAGACTGACTGAATAAGGCTGACCGACTGACTGACTGCCTGACTGACTGACTGACTGAATGACTGACTGACTGACTGACCGAGACTGACTGACTGACTGACTGAGACTTGACTGGACTGACTGACTGACTGACTGACTGAGACTGACTGACTGCTTTAGTGACTAACTGACTGCACAGGACTGAACGACTGACTGACTGACTGACTGCCTGACTGACTGACTGACTGAATGACTGACTAACTGAGACTAAATGACTGACTGCTTGACTGACTGGCTGAAGGACTAACTGACTGACTGAGTGACTGATTGACTGGACTGACTGACTGAGACTGAATGACTGAGTGCTTGACTGATTGACTGTCAGACTGACTGACTGACTTCGCAAAAGGGAAAATAAAAAAAAAAAAGAATTATAAAATTAGAAAAAAATATTTGCATTTAAGATTTCCTTTCCGGCTGGGATTTGAACCCAGGGCGACACTCATGGAAGCCCAACGCTCTCGCCAATATACTATCGGATCTCTGTTTATCGGTGTCTTAATTATAATAAAAACAAAAAATGCACCTTAGTAATTATTGATCTAAAATCTTTGAAATCTAAAGGTCGAATGATTAAACTGACTCAAAATTTTCTTCCGTACATAAATAATCCATATTTGCAAAAGAAAGAAATTGAAAAAAAAAAGAATCTTCACATTAGAAGAGAAATATATACATGGAAGATTTTCGTTCCGGCCGGGACTCGAACCCAGTACCACGCGCTTGGAACCCAACGGTCTAGCCATTAGGCTATCGGAGCTCTGTCGATGGAAGTCTTAAATATAATAAAAACAAAAAATGCACCTTGGTAATTATTGATTCAAACACTTTGAAATTTACAGGTCGAATAATTAAACTGACTCAGAATTTTTCTCCCTACATAAATAATCAATATTCGCAAAAGAGAAAAATTAAAAAAAAAAGAAGAAGAAATTTCAAATTAGAAACTAAAAGTATACATTGAAGATTTTCGTTCAGGCTGGGACTCGAACCCAGGGCCACTCGCTTGGAAGCCTAACACTCTAGCCATTAGTCTATGGGAGCTCTGTCGGTGGGAGTTTTAAATATAATAAAAACAAAAAATGCACCTTTTTAATTGTTTATTTAAACACTTTGAAATCTTCGTGTCGAAAAATTAAACTGACTCAGAATTTTCTTCCCTACATAAATAATCAATAATTGCAAAGGAAAGAAATTGAAAAAAAAAAAGAATTTTCAAATTAGAAAAGAAATATATACATTGAAGATATTCGCTCCGGCTGGGCCTCGAACCCAGGCCACTCGCTTGGAAGACCAGCGGTCTAGCCATTAGGCTATCGGAGATCTGTCGAGCGGAGTCTTACTGCCTGACTGATACTGCCTGACTGACAGACTGACTCACTGACTGACTGATACTGACTGACTGACTCACTGACTGACCGAGACTGACTGACTAACTGCCTGACTGACTGAGACTGGACTGACTGACTGACTGACTGACTGACTGACTAACTGACTGACTGAGACTGACTGACTGACTGCTTGACTATCTGACTGGCTATTTCACTGACTGACTGAATGACTAAATGACTGACTGACACTGACTGACTGACTGCTTGACTACCTGACTGACTGCTTGACTGACTAACTGACTGGACAGGACTGACCGACTGACTGACTGACAGACTGACTGAATAAGTATGACTGACAGACTGACTGAATAAGGCTGACTGACTGACTGACTGACAGACTGACTGAATAAGGCTGACCGACTGACTGACTGCCTGACTGACTGACTGACTGAATGACTGACTGACTGACTGACCCAGACTGACTGACTGACTGACTGAGACTGGACTGGACTGACTGACTGACTGACTGACTGAGACTGACTGACTGCTTTAGTGACTAACTGACTGCACAGGACTGACCGACTGACTGACTGACTGACTGCCTGACTGACTGACTGACTGAATGACTGACTGACTGAGACTAAATGACTGACTGCTTGACTGACTGGCTGAAGGACTAACTGACTGACTGAGTGACTGACTGACTGGACTGACTGACTGAGACTGAATGACTGAGTGCTTGACTGATTGACTGTCAGATTGACTGACTGACTTCGCAAAAGGGAAAAATAAAAAAAAAAGAATTATAAAATTAGAAAAAAATATTTGCATTTAAGATTTCCTTTCCGGCTGGGATTTGAACCCCGGGCGACACTCATGGAAGCCCAACGCTCTCGCCAATATACTATCGGATCTCTGTTGATCGGTGTCTTAATTATAATAAAAACAAAAAATGCACCTTAGTAATTATTGATCTAAAATCTTTGAAATCTAAAGGTCGAATGATTAAACTGACTCAGAATTTTCTTCCGTACATAAATAATCCATATTTGCAAAAGAAAGAAATAGAAAAAAAAAGAATCTTCAAATTAGAAGAGAAATATATACATGGAAGATTTCCGTTCCGGCCGGGACTCGAACCCAGTACCACGCGGTAGGAACCCAACGGTCTAGCCATTAGGCTATCGGAGCTCTGTCGATGGAAGTCTTAAATATAATAAAAACAAAAAATGCACCTTGGTAATTATTGATTCAAACACTTTGAAATTTACAGGTCGAATAATTAAACTGACTCAGAATTTTTCTCCCTACATAAATAATCGATATTCGCAAAAGAGAAAAATTAAAAAAAAGAAGAAGAAATTTCAAATTAGAAACTAAAAGTATACATTGAAGATTTTCGTTCAGGCTGGGACTCGAACCCAGGGCCACTCGCTTGGAAGCCTAACACTCTAGCCATTAGTCTATGGGAGCTCTGTCGATGGGAGTTTTAAATATAATAAAAACAAAAAATGCACCTTGGTAATTGTTTATTTAAACACTTTGAAATCTTCGTGTCGAAAAATTAAACTGACTCAGAATTTTCTTCCCTACATAAATAATCAATAATTGCAAAGGAAAGAAATTGAAAAAAAAAAGAATTTTCAAATTAGAAAAGAAATATATACATTGAAGATATTCGCTCCGGCTGGGACTCGAACCCAGGCCACTCGCTTGGAAGACCAGCGGTCTAGCCATTAGGCTATCGGAGTTCTGTCGAGCGGAGTCTTACTGCCTGACTGATACTGCCTGACTGACAGACTGACTCACTGACTGACTGATACTGACTGACTGACTCACTGACTGACCGAGACTGACTGACTAACTGCCTGACTGACTGAGACTGGACTGACTGACTGACTGACTGACTGACTAACTGACTGACTGAGACTGACTGACTGACTGCTTGACTCTCTGACTGGTTATTTCACTGACTGACTGAATGACTAAATGACTGACTGACACTGACTGACTGACTGCTTGACTACCTGACTGACTGCTTGACTGACTAACTGACTGGACAGGACTGACCGACTGACTGACTGACAGACTGACTGAATAAGGATGACTGACAGACTGGCTGAATAAGGCTGACTGACTGACTGACTGACAGACTGACTGAATAAGGCTGACCGACTGACTGACTGCCTGACTGACTGACTGACTGTATGACTGACTGACTGACTGACCGAGACTGACTGACTGACTGACTGAGACTGGACTGGACTGACTGACTGACTGACTGACTGAGACTGACTGACTGCTTTAGTGACTAACTGACTGCACAGGACTGACCGACTGACTGACTGACTGACTGCCTGACTGACTGCCTGACTGAATGACTGACTGACTGAGACTAAATGACTGACTGCTTGACTGACTGGCTGAAGGACTAACTGACTGACTGAGTGACTGACTGACTGGACTGACTGACTGAGACTGAATGACTGAGTGCTTGACTGATTGACTGTCAGACTGACTGACTGACTTCGCAAAAGGGAAAAATAAAAAAAAAAGAATTATAAAATTAGAAAAAAATATTTGCATTTAAGATTTCCTTTCCGGCCGGGACTCGAACCCAGTACCACGCGCTAGGAACCCAACGGTCTAGCCATTAGGCTATCGGAGCTCTGTCGATGGAAGTCTTAAATATAATAAAAACAAAAAATGCGCCTTGGTAATTATGGATTCAAACACTTTGAAATTTACAGGTCGAATAATTAAACTGACTCAGAATTTTTCTCCCTACATAAATAATCAATATTCGCAAAAGAGAAAAATTAAAAAAAAGAAGAAGAAATTTCAAATTAGAAACTAAAAGTATACATTGAAGATTTTCGTTCAGGCTGGGACTCGAACCCAGGGCCACTCGCTTGGAAGCCTAACACTCTAGCCATTAGTCTATGGGAGCTCTGTCGGTGGGAGTTTTAAATATAATAAAAACAAAAAATGCACCTTGGAAATTGTTTATTTAAACACTTTGAAATCTTCGTGTCGAAAAATTAAACTGACTCAGAATTTTCTTCCCTACATCAATAATCAATAATTGCAAAGGAAAGAAATTGAAAAAAAAAAAGAATTTTCAAATTAGAAAAGAAATATATACATTGAAGATATTCGCTGCGGCTGGGACTCGAACCCAGGCCACTCGCTTGGAAGACCAGCGGTCTAGCCATTAGGCTATCGGAGTTCTGTCGAGCGGAGTCTTACTGCCTGACTGATACTGCCTGACTGACAGACTGACTCACTGACTGACTGATACTGACTGACTGACTCACTGACTGACCCAGACTGACTGACTAACTGCCTGACTGCCTGACTGACTGAGACTGGACTGACTGACTGACTGACTGACTGACTAACTGACTGACTGAGACTGACTGACTGACTGCTTGACTCTCTGACTGGCTATTTCACTGACTGACTAAATGACTAAATGACTGACTGACACTGACTGACTGCTTGACTGACTAACTGACTGGACAGGACTGACCGACTGACTGACTGACAGACTGACTGAATAAGGATGACTGACAGACCGACTGAATAAGGCTGACTGACTGACTGACTGACAGACTGACTGAATAAGGCTGACCGACTGACTGACTGCCTGACTGACTGACTGACTGAATGACTGACTGACTGACTGACCGAGACTGACTGACTGACTGACTGAGACTGGACTGGACTGACTGACTGACTGAGACTGACTGACTGCTTTAGTGACTAACTGACTGCACAGGACTGACCGACTGACTGACTGACTGCCTGACTGACTGACTGACTGAATGACTGACTGAGACTAAATGACTGACTGCTTGACTGACTGGCTGAAGGACTAACTGACTGACTGAGTGACTGACTGACTGGACTGACTGACTGAGACTGAATGACTGAGTGCTTGACTGATTGACTGTCAGACTGACTAACTGACTTCGCAAAAGGGAAAAATAAAAAAAAAAAGAATTATAAAATTAGAAAAAAATATTTGCATTTAAGATTTCCTTTCCGGCCGGGACTCGAACCCAGTACCACGCGCTAGGAACCCAACGGTCTAGCCATTAGGCTATCGGAGCTCTGTCGATGGAAGTCTTAAATATAATAAAAACAAAAAATGCACCTTGGTAATTATTGATTCAAACACTTTGAAATTTACAGGTCGAATAATTAAACTGACTCAGAATTTTTCTCCCTACATAAATAATCAATATTCGCAAAAGAGAAAAATTAAAAAAAAAAGAAGAAGAAATTTCAAATTAGAAACTAAAAGTATATATTGAAGATTTTCGTTCAGGCTGGGACTCGAACCCAGGGCCACTCGCTTGGAAGCCTAACACTCTAGCCATTAGTCTATGGGAGCTCTGTCGGTGGGAGTTTTAAATATAATAAAAACAAAAAATGCACCTTGGTAATTGTTTATTTAAACACTTTGAAATCTTCGTGTCGAAAAATTAAACTGACTCAGAATTTTCTTCCCTACATAAATAATCAATAATTGCAAAGGAAAGAAATTGAAAAAAAAAATTTTTCATATTAGAAAAGAAATATATACATTGAAGATATTCGCTCCGGCTGGGACTCGAACCCAGGCCACTCGCTTGGAAGACCAGCGGTCTAGCCATTAGGCTATCGGAGTTCTGTCGAGCGGAGTCTTACTGCCTGACTGATACTGCCTGACTGACAGACTGACTCACTGACTGATACTGACTGACTGACTCACTGACTGACCGAGACTGACTGACTATTTGCCTGACTGACTGAGACTGGACTGACTGACTGACTGACTGACTGACTGACTAACTGACTGACTGAGACTGACTGACTGACTGCTTGACTCTCTGACTGGCTATTTCACTGACTGACTGAATGACTAAATGACTGACTGACACTGACTGACTGACTGCTTGACTCTCTGACTGGCTATTTCACTGACTGACTGCTTGACTACCTGACTGACTGCTTGACTGACTAACTGACTGGACAGGACTGACCGACTGACTGACTGACAGACTGACTGAATAAGGATGACTGACAGACTGACTGAATAAGATAATTTATAATTATAAATTATATAAAATTAGAAAAAAATATTTGCATTTAAGATTTCATTTCCGGCCGGGACTCGAACCCAGTACCACGCGCTAGGAACCCAACGGTCTAGCCATTAGGCTATCGGAGCTCTGTCGATGGAAGTCTTAAATATAATAAAAACAAAAAATGCACCTTGGTAATTATTGATTCAAACACTTTGAAATTTACAGGTCGAATAATTAAACTGACTCAGAATTTTTCTCCCTACATAAATAATCAATATTCGCAAAAGAGAAAAATTAAAAAAAAAGAAGAAGAAATTTCAAATTAGAAACTAAAAGTATACATTGAAGATTTTCGTTCAGGCTGGGACTCGAACCCAGGGCCACTCGCTTGGAAGCCTAACACTCTAGCCATTAGTTTATGGGAGCTCTGTCGGTGAGAGTTTTAAATATAATAAAAGCAAAAAATGCACCTTGGTAATTGTTTATTTAAACACTTTGAAATCTTCGTGTCGAAAAATTAAACTGACTCAGAATTTTCTTCCCTACATAAATAATCAATAATTGCAAAGGAAAGAAATTGAAAAAAAAAAGAATTTTCAAATTAGAAAAGAAATATATACATTGAAGATATTCGCTCCGGCTGGGACTCGAACCCAGGCCGCTCGCCCTGAAGACCAGCGGTCTAGCCATTAGGCTATCGAAGTTCTGTCGAGCGGAGTCTTACTGCCTGACTGATACTGCCTGACTGACAGACTGACTCACTGACTGACTGATACTGACTGACTGACTCACTGACTGACCGAGACTGACTGACTAACTGCCTGACTGACTGAGACTGGACTGACTGACTGACTGACTGACTGACTGACTAACTGACTGACTGAGACTGACTGACTGACTGCTTGACTCTCTGACTGGCTATTTCACTGACTGACTGAATGAATAAATGACTGACTGACACTGACTGACTGACTGCTTGACTACCTGACTGACTGCTTGACTGACTAACTGACTGGACAGGACTGACCGACTGACTGACTGACAGACTGACTGAATAAGGATGACTGACAGACTGACTGAATAAGGCTGACCGACTGACTGACTGCCTGACTGACTGACTGACTGAATAACTGACTGACTGACTGACCGAGACTGACTGACTGACTGACTGAGACTGGACTGGACTGACTGACTGACTGACTGACTGAGACTGACTGACTGCTTTAGTGACTAACTGACTGCACAGGACTGACCGACTGACTGACTGACTGACTGCCTGACTGACTGACTGAATGACTGACTGACTGAGACTAAATGACTGACTGCTTGACTGACTGGCTGAAGGACTAACTGACTGACTGACTGGACTGACTGACTGAGACTGAATGACTGAGTGCTTGACTGATTGACTGTCAGACTGACTGACTGACTTCGCAAAAGGGAAAAATAAAAAAAAAAGAATTATAAAGTTAGAAAAAAATATTTGCATTTAAGATTTCCTTTCCGGCCGGGACTCGAACCCAGTACCACGCGCTAGGAACCCAACGGTCTAGCCATTAGGCTATCGGAGCTCTGTCGATGGAAGTCTTAAATATAATAAAAACAAAAAATGCACCTTGGTAATTATTGATTCAAACACTTTGAAATTTACAGGTCGAATAATTAAACTGACTCAGAATTTTTCTCCCTACATAAATAATCAATATTCGCAAAAGAGAAAAATTAAAAAAAAAAGAAGAAGAAATTTCAAATTAGAAACTAAAAGTATACATTGAAGATTTTCGTTCAGGCTGGGACTCGAACCCAGGCCCACTCGCTTGGAAGCCTAACACTCTAGCCATTAGTCTATGGAAGCTCTGTCGGTGGGAGTTTTAAATATAATAAAAACAAAAAATGCACCTTGGTAATTGTTTATTTAAACACTTTGAAATCTTCGTGTCGAAAAATTAAACTGACTCAGAATTTTCTTCCCTACATAAATAATCAATAATTGCAAAGGAAAGAAATTGAAAAAAAAAAAGAATTTTCAAATTAGAAAAGAAATATATACATTGAAGATATTCGCTCCGGCTGGGACTCGAACACAGGCCACTCGCTTGGAAGACCAGCGGTCTAGCCATTAGGCTATCGGAGTTCTGTCGAGCGGAGTCTTACTGCCTGACTGATACCGCCTGACTGACAGACTGACTCACTGACTGACTGATACTGACTGACTGACTCACTGACTGACCGAGACTGACTGACTAACTGCCTGACTGACTGAGACTGGACTGACTGACTGACTGACTGACTGACTGACTGAGACTGACTGACTGAGACTGACTGACTGACTGCTTGACTCTCTGACTGGCTATTTCACTGACTGACTGACTTCTTGACTACCTGACTGACTGCTTGACTGACTAACTGACTGGACAGGACTGACCGACTGACTGACTGACAGACTGACTGAATAAGGATGACTGACAGACTGACTGAATAAGGCTGACTGACTGACTGACTGACAGACTGACTGAATAAGGCTGACCGACTGACTGACTGCCTGACTGACTGACTGACTGAATGACTGACTGACTGACTGACCGAGACTGACTGACTGACTGACTGAGACTGGACTGGACTGACTGACTGACTGACTGACTGAGACTGACTGACTGCTTTAGTGACTAACTGACTGCACAGGACTGAACGACTGACTGACTGACTGACTGCCTGACTGACTGACTGACTGAATGACTGACTAACTGAGACTAAATGACTGACTGCTTGACTGACTGGCTGAAGGACTAACTGACTGACTGAGTGACTGACTGACTGGACTGACTGACTGAGACTGAATGACTGAGTGCTTGACTGATTGACTGTCAGACTGACTGACTGACTTCGCAAAAGGGAAAATAAAAAAAAAAAGAATTATAAAATTAGAAAAAAATATTTGCATTTAAGATTTCCTTTCCGGCTGGGATTTGAACCCAGGGCGACACTCATGGAAGCCCAACGCTCTCGCCAATATACTATCGGATCTCTGTTTATCGGTGTCTTAATTATAATAAAAACAAAAAATGCACCTTAGTAATTATTGATCTAAAATCTTTGAAATCTAAAGGTCGAATGATTAAACTGACTCAGAATTTTCTTCCGTACATAAATAATCCATATTTGCAAAAGAAAGAAATTGAAAAAAAAAAGAATTTTCACATTAGAAGAGAAATATATACATGGAAGATTTTCGTTCCGGCCGGGACTCGAACCCAGTACCACGCGCTTGGAACCCAACGGTCTAGCCATTAGGCTATCGGAGCTCTGTCGATGGAAGTCTTAAATATAATAAAAACAAAAAATGCACCTTGGTAATTATTGATTCAAACACTTTGAAATTTACAGGTCGAATAATTAAACTGACTCAGAATTTTTCTCCCTACATAAATAATCAATATTCGCAAAAGAGAAAAATTAAAAAAAAAAAAGAAGAAGAAATTTCAAATTAGAAACTAAAAGTATACATTGAAGATTTTCGTTCAGGCTGGGACTCGAACCCAGGGCCACTCGCTTGGAAGCCTAACACTCTAGCCATTAGTCTATGGGAGCTCTGTCGGTGGGAGTTTTAAATATAATAAAAACAAAAAATGCACCTTGGTAATTGTTTATTTAAACACTTTGAAATCTTCGTGTCGAAAAATTAAACTGACTCAGAATTTTCTTCCCTACATAAATAATCAATAATTGCAAAGGAAAGAAATTGAAAAAAAAAAGAATTTTCAAATTAGAAAAGAAATATATACATTGAAGATATTCGCTCCGGCTGGGACTCGAACCCAGGCCACTCGCTTGGAAGACCAGCGGTCTAGCCATTAGGCTATCGGAGTTCTGTCGAGCGGAGTCTTACTGCCTGACTGATACCGCCTGACTGACAGACTGACTCACTGACTGACTGATACTGACTGACTGACTCACTGACTGACCGAGACTGACTGACTAACTGCCTGACTGACTGAGACTGGACTGACTGACTGACTGACTGACTGACTGACTGAGACTGACTGACTGAGACTGACTGACTGACTGCTTGACTCTCTGACTGGCTATTTCACTGACAGACTGACTGACTTCTTGACTACCTGACTGACTGCTTGACTGACTGACTGGACAGGACTGACCGACTGACTGACTGACAGACTGACTAAATAAGGATGACTGACAGACTGACTGAATAAGGCTGACTGACTGACTGACTGACAGACTGACTGAATAAGGCTGACCGACTGACTGACTGCCTGACTGACTGACTGACTGAATGACTGACTGACCGAGACTGACTGACTGACTGACTGAGACTGGACTGGACTGACTGACTGACTGACTGACTGCTTTAGTGACTAACTGACTGCACAGGACTGACCGACTGACTGACTGACTGACTGCCTGACTGACTGACTGACTGAATGACTGACTAACTGAGACTAAATGACTGACTGCTTGACTGACTGGCTGAAGGACTAACTGACTGACTGAGTGACTGACTGACTGGACTGACTGACTGAGACTGAATGACTGAGTGCTTGACTGATTGACTGTCAGACTGACTGACTGACTTCGCAAAAGGGAAAAATAAAAAAAAAAGAATTATAAAATTAGAAAAAAATATTTGCATTTAAGATTTCCTTTCCGGCTGGGATTTGAACCCAGGGCGACACTCATGGAAGCCCAACGCTCTCGCCAATATACTATCGGACCTCTGTTGATCGGTGTCTTAATTATAATAAAAACAAAAAATGCACCTTAGTAATTATTGATCTAAAATCTTTGAAATCTAAAGGTCGAATGATTAAACTGACTCAGAATTTTCTTCCGTACATAAATAATCCATATTTGCAAAAGAAAGAAATTGAAAAAAAAAAGAATCTTCAAATTAGAAGAGAAATATATACATGGAAGATTTTCGTTCCGGCCGGCACTCGAACCCAGTACCACGCGCTTGGAACCCAACGGTCTAGCCATTAGGCTATCGGAGCTCTGTCGATGGAAGTCTTAAATATAATAAAAACAAAAAATGCACCTTGGTAATTATTGATTCAAACACTTTGAAATTTACAGGTCGAATAATTAAACTGACTCAGAATTTTTCTCCCTACATAAATAATCAATATTCGCAAAAGAGAAAAATTAAAAAAAAAAGAAGAAGAAATTTCAAATTAGCAACTAAAAGTATACATTGAAGATTTTCGTTCAGGCTGGGACTCGAACCCAGGGCCACTCGCTTGGAAGCCTAACACTCTAGCCATTAGTCTATGGGAGCTCTGTCGGTGGGAGTTTTAAATATAATAAAAACAAAAAATGCACCTTGGTAATTGTTTATTTAAACACTTTGAAATCTTCTTGTCGAAAAATTAAACTGACTCAGAATTTTCATCCCTACATAAATAATCAATAATTGCAAAGGAAAGAAATTGAAAAAAAAAAGAATTTTCAAATTAGAAAAGAAATATATACATTGAAGATATTCGCTCCGGCTGGGACTCGAACCCAGGCCACTCGCTTGGAAGACCAGTGGTCTAGCCATTAGGCTATCGAAGTTCTGTCGAGCGGAGTCTTACTGCCTGACTGATACTGCCTGACTGACAGACTGACTCACTGACTGACTGATACTGACTGACTGACTCACTGACTGACCGAGACTGACTGACTGACTCACTGACTGACCGAGACTGACTGACTAACTGCCTGACTGACTGAGACTAGACTGACTGACTGACTGACTGACTGACTGACTAACTGACTGACTGAGACTGACTGACTGACTGCTTGACTCTCTGACTGGCTATTTCACTGACTGACTGAATGACTAAATGACTGACTGACACTGACTGACTGACTGCTTGACTACCTGACTGACTGCTTGACTGACTAACTGACTGGACAGGACTGACCGACTGACTGACTGACAGACTGACTGAATAAGGATGACTGACAGACTGACTAAATAAGTCTGACTGACTGACTGACTGACAGACTGACTGAATAAGGCTGACCGACTGACTGACTGCCTGACTGACTGACTGACTGAATGACTGACTGACTGACTGACCGAGACTGACTGACTGACTGACTGAGACTGGACTGGACTGACTGACTGACTGACTGGCTGAGACTGACTGACTGCTTTAGTGACTAACTGACTGCACAGGACTGACCGACTGACTGACTGACTGACTGCCTGACTGACTGACTGACTGAATGACTGACTGACTGAGACTAAATGACTGACTGCTTGACTGACTGGCTAAAGGACTAACTGACTGACTGAGTGACTGACTGACTGGACTGACTGACTGAGACTGAATGACTGAGTGCTTGACTGATTGACTGTCAGACTGACTGACTGACTTCGCAAAAGGGAAAAATAAAAAAAAAGAATTATAAAATTAGAAAAAAATATTTGCATTTAAGATTTCCTTTCCGGCTGGGATTTGAACCCAGGGCGACACTCATGGAAGCCCAACGCTCTCGCCAATATACTATCGGATCTCTGTTGATCGGTGTCTTAATTATAATAAAAACAAAAAATGCACCTTAGTAATTATTGATCTAAAATCTTTGAAATCTAAAGGTCGAATGATTAAACTGACTCAGAATTTTCTTCCGTACATAAATAATCCATATTTGCAAAAGAAAGAAATTGAAAAAAAAAAAGAATCTTCAAATTAGAAGAGAAATATATACATGGAAGATTTTCGTTCCGGCCGGGACTCGAACCCAGTACCACGCGCTTGGAACCCAACGGTCTAGCCAATAGGCTATCGGAGCTCTGGCGATGGAAGTCTTAAATATAATAAAAACAAAAAATGCACCTTGGTAATTATTGATTCAAACACTTTGAAATTTACAGGTCGAATAATTAAACTGACTCAGAATTTTTCTCCCTACATAAATAATCAATATTCGCAAAAGAGAAAAATTTAAAAAAAAAAGAAGAAGAAATTTCAAATTAGAAACTAAAAGTATACATTGAAGATTTTCGTTCAGACTGGGACTCGAACCCAGGGCCACTCGCTTGGAAGCCTAACACTCTAGCCATTAGTCTATGGGAGCTCTGTCGGTGGGAGTTTTAAATATAATAAAAACAAAAAATGCACCTTGGTAATTGTTTATTTAAACACTTTGAAATCTTCGTGTCGAAAAATTAAACTGACTCAGAATTTTCTTCCCTACATAAATAATCAATAATTGCAAAGGAAAGAAATTGAAAAAAAAAAGAATTTTCAAATTAGAAAAGAAATATATACATTGAAGATATTCGCTCCGGCTGGGACTCGAACCCAGGCCACTCGCTTGGAAGACCAGCGGTCTAGCCATTAGGCTATCGGCGTTCTGTCGAGCGGAGTCTTACTGCCTGACTGATACTGCCTGACTGACAGACTGACTCACTGACTGACTGATACTGACTGACTGACTCACTGACTGACCGAGACTGACTGACTAACTGCCTGACTGACTGAGACTGGACTGACTGACTGACTGACTGACTGACTGACTAACTGACTGACTGAAACTGACTGACTGACTGCTTGACTCTCTGACTGGCTATTTCACTGACTGACTGAATGACTAAATGACTGACTGACACTGACTGACTGACTGCTTGACTACCTGACTGACTGCTTGACTGACTAACTGACTGGACAGGACTGACCGACTGACTGACTGACAGACTGACTGAATAAGGATGACTGACAGACTGACTGAATAAGGCTGACTGACTGACTGACTGACTGACAGACTGACTGAATAAGGCTGACCGACTGACTGACTGCCTGACTGACTGACTGACTGAATGACTGACTGACTGACTGACCGAGACTGACTGACTGACTGAATGAGACTAGACTTTACTGACTGACTGACTGACTGACTGAGACTGACTGACTGCTTTAGTGACTAACTGACTGCACAGGACTGACCGACTGACTGACTGACTGACTGCCTGACTGACTGACTGACTGAATGACTGACTGACTGAGACTAAATGACTGACTGCTTGACTGACTGGCTGAAGGACTAACTGACTGACTGAGTGACTGACTGACTGCTTTAGTGACTAACTGACTGCACAGGACTGACCGACTGACTGACTGACTGACTGCCTGACTGACTGACTGACTGAATGACTGACTGACTGAGACTAAATGACTGACTGCTTGACTGACTGGCTGAAGGACTAACTGACTGACTGAGTGACTGACTGACTGGACTGACTGACTGAGACTGAATGACTGAGTGCTTGACTGATTGACTGTCAGACTGACTGACTGACTTCGCAAAAGGGAAAAATAAAAAAAAAAGAATTATAAAATTAGAAAAAAATATTTGCATTTAAGATTTCCTTTCCGGCTGGGATTTGAACCCAGGGCCACTCGCTTGGAAGCCTAACACTCTAGCCATTAGTCTATGGGAGCTCTGTCGGTGGGAGTTTTAAATATAATAAAAACAAAAAATGCACCTTCGTCATTGTTTATTTAAACACTTTGAAATCTTCGTGTCGAAAAATTAAACTGACTCGGAATTTTCTTCCCTACATAAATAATCAATAATTGCAAAGGAAAGAAATTGAAAAAAAAAAGAATTTTCAAATTAGAAAAGAAATATATACATTGAAGATATTCGCTCCGGCTGGGACTCGAACCCAGGCCACTCGCTTGGAAGACCAGCGGTCTAGCCATTAGGCTATCGGAGTTCTGTCGAGCGGAGTCTTACTGCCTGACTGATACTGCCTGACTGACAGACTGACTCACTGACTGACTGATACTGACTGACTGACTCACTGACTGACCGAGACTGACTGACAAACTGCCTGACTGACTGAGACTGGACTGACTGACTGACTGACTGACTGACTGACTAACTGACTGACTGAGACTGACTGACTGACTGCTTGACTCTCTGACTGGCTATTTCACTGACTGACTGAATGACTAAATGACTGACTGACACTGACTGACTGACTGCTTGACTACCTGACTGACTGCTTGACTGACTAACTGACAGGACAGGACTGACCGACTGACTGACTGACAGACTGACTGAATAAGGATGACTGACAGACTGACTGAATAAGGCTGACTGACTGACTGACTGACAGACTGACTGAATAAGGCTGACCGACTGACTGACTGCCTGACTGACTGACTGACTGAATGACTGAGACTGACTGACTGCTTTAGTGACTAACTGACTGCACAGGACTGACCGACTGACTGACTGACTGACTGAATGACTGACTGACTGAGACTAAATGACTGACTGCTTGACTGACTGGCTGAAGGACTAACTGACTGACTGAGTGACTGACTGACTGGACTGACTGACTGAGACTGAATGACTGAGTGCTTGACTGATTGACTGTCAGACTGACTGACTGACTTCGCAAAAGGGAAAAATAAATAAAAAAGAATTATAAAATTAGAAAAAAATATTTGCATTTAAGATTTCCTTTCCGGCTGGGATTTGAACCCAGGGCGACATTCATGGAAGCCCAACGCTCTCGCCAATATACTATCGGATCTCTGTTGATCGGTGTCTTAATTATAATAAAAACAAAAAATGCACCTTAGTAATTATTGATCTAAAATCTTTGAAATCTAAAGGTCGAGTGATTAAACTGACTCAGAATTTTCTTCCGTACATAAATAATCCATATTTGCAAAAGAAAGAAATTGAAAAAAAAAAGAATCTTCAAATTAGAAGAGAAATATATACATGGAAGATTTTCGTTCCGGCCGGGACTCGACCCCAGTACCACGCGCTTGGAACCCAACGGTCTAGCCATTAGGCTATCGGAGCTCTGTCGATGGAAGTCTTAAATATAATAAAAACAAAAAATGCACCTTGGTAATTATTGATTCAAACACTTTGAAATTTACAGGTCGAATAATTAATCTGACTCAGAATTTTTCTCCCTACATAAATAATCAATAATTGCAAAGGAAAGAAATTGAAAAAAAAAAGAATTTTCAAATTAGAAAAGAAATATATACATTGAAGATATTCGCTCCGGCTGGGACTCGAACCCAGGCCACGCGCTTGGAAGACCAGCGGTCTAGCCATTAGGCTATCGGAGTTCTGTCGAGCGGAGTCTTATTGCCTGACTGATACTGCCTGACTGACAGACTGACTCACTGACTGACTGATACTGACTGACTGACTCACTGACTGACCGAGACTGACTGACTAACTGCCTGACTGACTGAGACTGGACTGACTGACTGACTGACTGACTGACTGACTAACTGACTGACTGAGACTGACTGACTGACTGCTTGACTCTCTGACTGGCTATTTCACTGACTGACTGAATGACTAAATGACTGACTGACACTGACTGACTGACTGCTTGACTACCTGACTGACTGCTTGACTGACTAACTGATTGGACAGGACTGACCGACTGACTGACTGACAGACTGACTGACAGACTGACTGAATAAGGATGACTGACAGACTGACTGACTGACTGACAGACTGACTGAATAAGGCTGACCGACTGACTGACTGCCTGACTGACTGACTGACTGAATGACTGACTGACTGACTGACCGAGACTGACTGACTGACTGAGACTGGACTGGACTGACTGACTGACTGACTGACTGAGACTGACTGACCGACTGACTGACTGACTGAATGACTGACTGACTGAGACTAAATGACTGACTGCTTGACTGACTGGCTGAAGGACTAACTGACTGACTGAGTGACTGACTGACTGGACTGACTGACTGAGACTGAATGACTGAGTGCTTGACTGATTGACTGTCAGACTGACTGACTGACTTCGCAAAAGGGAAAAATAAAAAAAAAGAATTATAAAATTAGAAAAAAATATTTGCATTTAAGATTTCCTTTCCGGCTGGGATTTGAACCCAGCGCGACACTCATGGAAGCCCAACGCTCTCGCCAATATACTATCGGATCTCTGTTGATCGGTGTCTTAATTATAATAAAAACAAAAAATGCACCTTAGTAATTATTGATCTAAAATCTTTGAAATCTAAAGGTCGAATGATTAAACTGACTCAGAATTTTCTTCCGTACATAAATAATCCATATTTGCAAAAGAAAGAAATTGAAAAAAAAAAGAATCTTCAAATTAGAAGAGAAATATATACATGGAAGATTTTCGTTCCGGCCGGGACTCGAACCCAGTACCACGCGCTTGGAACCCAACGGTCTAGCCATTAGGCTATCGGAGCTCGGTCGAATTAAGTCTTAAATATAATAAAAACAAAAAATGCACCTTGGTAATTATTGATTCAAACACTTTGAAATTTACAGGTCGAATAATTAAACTGACTCAGAATTTTTCTCCCTACATAAATAATCAATATTCGCAAAAGAGAAAAATTAAAAAAAAAAGAAGAAGAAATTTCAAATTAGAAACTAAAAGTATACATTGAAGATTTTCGTTCAGGCTGGGACTCGAACCCAGGGCCACTCGCTTGGAAGCCTAACACTCTAGCCATTAGTCTATGGGAGCTCTGTCGGTGGGAGTTTTAAATATAATAAAAACAAAAAATGCACCTTGGTAATTGTTTATTTAAACACTTTGAAATCTTCGTGTCGAAAAATTAAACTGACTCAGAATTTTCTTCCCTACATAAATAATCAATAATTGCAAAGGAAAGAAATTGAAAAAAAAAGAATTTTCAAATTAGAAAAGAAATATATATATTGAAGATATTCGCTCCGGCTGGGACTCGAACCCAGGCCACTCGCTTGGAAGACCAGCGGTCTAGCCATTAGGCTATCGGAGTTCTGTCGAGCGGAGTCTTACTGCCTGACTGATACTGCCTGATTGACAGACTGACTCACTGACTGACTGATACTGACTGACTGACTCACTGACTGACCGAGACTGACTGACTAACTGCCTGACTGACTGAGACTGGACTGACTGACTGACTGACTGACTGACTGACTAACTGACTGACTGAGACTGACTGACTGACTGCTTGACTCTCTGACTGGCTATTTCACAGACTGACTGAATGACTAAATGACTGACTGGCACTGACTGACTGACTGCTTGACTGACTGCTTGACTGACTAACTGACTGGACAGGACTGACCGACTGACTGACTGACAGACTGACTGAATAAGGAAGACTGACAGACTGACTGAATAAGGCTGACTGACTGACTGACTGACTGACTGACTGAATAAGGCTGACCGACTGACTGACTGCCTGACTGACTGACTGACTGAATGACTGACTGACTGACTGACCGACTGACTGACTGCCTGACTGACTGACTGACTGAATGACTGACTGACTGACTGACCGAGACTGACTGACTGACTGAGACTGGACTGACTGACTGACTGACTGACTGAATGACTGACTGACTGAGACTAAATGACTGACTGCTTGACTGACTGGCTGAAGGACTAACAGACTGACTGAGTGACTGACTGACTGGACTGACTGACTGAGACTGAATGACTGAGTGCTTGACTGATTGACTGTAAGACTGACTGACTGACTTCGCAAAAGGGAAAAATAAAAAAAAAAGAATTATAAAATTAGAAAAAAATATTTGCATTTAAGATTTCCTTTCCGGCTGGGATTTGAACCCAGGGCGACACTCATGGAAGCCCAACGCTCTCGCCAATATACTATCGGATCTCTGTTGATCGGTGTCTTAATTATAATAAAAACAAAAAATGCACCTTAGTAATTATTGATCTAAAATCTTTGAAATCTAAAGGTCGAAGGATTAAACTGACTCAGAATTTTCTTCCGTACATAAATAATCCATATTTGCAAAAGAAAGAAATTGAAAAAAAAAAGAATCTTCAAATTAGAAGAGAAATATATACATGGAAGATTTTCGTTCCGGCCGGGACTCGAACCCAGTACCACGCGCTTGGAACCCAACGGTCTAGCCATTAGGCTATCGGAGCTCTGTCGATGGAAGTCTTAAATATAATAAAAACAAAAAATGCACCTTGGTAATTATTGATTCAAACACTTTGAAATTTACAGGTCGAATAATTAAACTGACTCAGAATTTTTCTCCCTACATAAATAATTAATGTTCGCAAAAGAGAAAAATTAAAAAAAAAAGAAGAAGAAATTTCAAATTAGAAACTAAAAGTATACATTGAAGATTTTCGTTCAGACTGGGACTCGAACCCAGGGCCACTCGCTTGGAAGCCTAACACTCTAGCCATTAGTCTATGGGAGCTCTGTCGGTGGGAGTTTTAAATATAATAAAACAAAAAATGCACCTTGGTAATTGTTTATTTAAACACTTTGAAATCTTCGTGTCGAAAAATTAAACTGACTCAGAATTTTCTTCCCTACATAAATAATCAATAATTGCAAAGGAAAGAAATTGAAAAAAAAAAGAATTTTCAAATTAGAAAAGAAATATATACATTGAAGATATTCGCTCCGGCTGGGACTCGAACCCAGGCCACTCGCTTGGAAGACCAGCGGTCTAGCCATTAGGCTATCGGAGTTCTGTCGAGCGGAGTCTTACTGCCTGACTGATACTGCCTGACTGACAGACTGACTCACTGACTGACTGATACTGACTGACTGACTCACTGACTGACCGAGACTGACTGACTAACTGCCTGACTGACTGAGACTGGACTGACTGACTGACTGACTGACTGACTGACTAACTGACTGACTGAGACTGACTGACTGACTGCTTGACTCTCTGACTGGCTATTTCACTGACTGACTGAATGACTAAATGACTGACTGACACTGACTGACTGACTGCTTGACTACCTGACTGACTGCTTGACTGACTAACTGACTGGACAGGACTGACCGACTGACTGACTGACAGACTGACTGAATAAGGATGACTGACAGACTGACTGAATAAGGCTGACTGACTGACTGACTGACAGACTGACTGAATAAGGCTGACCGACTGACTGACTGCCTGACTGACTGACTGACTGAATGACTGACTGACTGACTGACCGAGACTGACTGACTGACTGACTGAGACTGGACTGGACTGACTGACTGACTGACTGACTGAGACTGACTGACTGCTTTAGTGACTAACTGACTGCACAGGACTGACCGACTGACTGACTGACTGACTGACTGACTGACTGAATGACTGACTGACTGAGACTAAATGACTGACTGCTTGACTGACTGGCTGAAGGACTAACTGACTGACTGAGTGACTGACTGACTGCTTTAGTGACTAACTGACTGCACAGGACTGACCGACTGACTGACTGACAGACTGCCTGACTGACTGACTGACTGAATGACTGACTGACTGAGACTAAATGACTGACTGCTTGACTGACTGGCTGAAGGACTAACTGACTGACTGAGTGACTGACTGACTGGACTGACTGACTGAGACTGAATGACTGAGTGCTTGACTGATTGACTGTCAGACTGACTGACTGACTTCGCAAAAGGGAAAAATAAAAAAAAAAGAATTATAAAATTAGAAAAAAATATTTGCATTTAAGACTTCCTTTCCGGCTGGGATTTGAACCCAGGGCCACTCGCTTGGAAGCCTAACACTCTAGCCATTAGTCTATGGGAGCTCTGTCGGTGGGAGTTTTAAATATAATAAAAACAAAAAATGCACCTTCGTCATTGTTTATTTAAACACTTTGAAATCTTCGTGTCGAAAAATTAAACTGACTCAGAATTTTCTTCCCTACATAAATAATCAATAATTGCAAAGGAAAGAAATTGAAAAAAAAAGAATTTTCAAATTAGAAAAGAAATATATACATTGAAGATATTCGCTCCGGCTGGGACTCGAACCCAGGCCACTCGCTTGGAAGACTAGCGGTCTAGACATTAGGCTATCGGAGTTCTGTCGAGCGGAGTCTTACTGCCTGACTGATACTGCCTGACTGACAGACTGACTCACTGACTGACTGACACTGACTGACTGACTCACTGACTGACCGAGACTGACTGACAAACTGCCTGACTGACTGAGACTGGACTGACTGAGACTGGACTGACTGACTGACTGACTGACTGACTGACTGACTAACTGACTGACTGAGACTGACTGACTGACTGCTTGACTCTCTGACTGGCTATTTCACTGACTGACTGAATGACTAAATGACTGACTGACACTGACTGACTGACTGCTTGACTACCTGACTGACTAACTGACTGGACAGGACTGACCGACTGACTGACTGACAGACTGACTGAATAAGGATGACTGACAGACTGACTGAATAAGGCTGACTGACTGACTGACTGACAGACTGACTGAATAAGGCTGACCGACTGACTGACTGCCTGACTGACTGACTGACTGAATGACTGACTGACTGACTGACCGAGACTGACTGACTGACTGACTGAGACTGGACTGGACTGACTGACTGACTGACTGACTGAGACTGACTGACTGCTTTAGTGACTAACTGACTGCACAGGACTGACCGACTGACTGACTGACTGACTGCCTGACTGACTGACTGACTGCCTGACTGACTGACTGACTGCCTGACTGACTGACTGACTGAATGACTGACTGACTGAGACTAAATGACTGACTGAGTGACTGACTGACTGGACTGACTGACTGAGACTGAATGACTGAGTGCTTGACTGATTGACTGTCAGACTGACTGACTGACTTCGCAAAAGGGAAAAATAAAAAAAAAAGAATTATAAAATTAGAAAAAAATATTTGCATTTAAGATTTCCTTTCCGGCTGGGATTTGAACCCAGGGCGACACTTATGGAAGCCCAACGCTCTCGCCAATATACTATCGGATCTCTGTTGATCGGTGTCTTAATTATAATAAAAACAAAAAATGCACCTTAGTAATTATTGATCTAAAATCTTTGAAATCTAAAGGTCGAAGGATTAAACTGACTCAGAATTTTCTTCCGTACATAAATAATCCATATTTGCAAAAGAAAGAAATTGAAAAAAAAAAAGAATCTTCAAATTAGAAGAGAAATATATACATGGAAGATTTTCGTTCCGGCCGGGACTCGAACCCAGTACCACGCGCTTGGAACCCAACGGTCTAGCCATTAGGCTATCGGAGCTCTGTCGATGGAAGTCTTAAATATAATAAAAACAAAAAATGCACCTTGGTAATTATTGATTCAAACACTTTGAAATTTACAGGTCGAATAATTAAACTGACTCAGAATTTTTCTCCCTACATAAATAATCAATGTTCGCAAAAGAGAAAAATTAAAAAAAAAAGAAGAAGAAATTTCAAATTAGAAACTAAAAGTATACATTGAAGATTTTCGTTCAGACTGGGACTCGAACCCAGGGCCACTCGCTTGGAAGCCTAACACTCTAGCCATTAGTCTATGGGAGCTCTGTCGGTGGGAGTTTTAAATATAATAAAACAAAAAATGCACCTTGGTAATTGTTTATTTAAACACTTTGAAATCTTCGTGTCGAAAAATTAAACTGACTCAGAATTTTCTTCCCTACATAAATAATCAATAATTGCAAAGGAAAGAAATTGAAAAAAAAAAGAATTTTCAAATTAGAAAAGAAATATATACATTGAAGATATTCGCTCCGGCTGGGACTCGAACCCAGGCCACTCGCTTGGAAGACCAGCGGTCTAGCCATTAGGCTATCGGAGTTCTGTCGAGCGGAGTCTTACTGCCTGACTGATACTGCCTGACTGACAGACTGACTCACTGACTGACTGATACTGACTGACTGACTCACTGACTGACCGAGACTGACTGACTAACTGCCTGACTGACTGAGACTGGACTGACTGACTGACTGACTGACTGACTGACTAACTGACTGACTGAGACTGACTGACTGACTGCTTGACTCTCTGACTGGCTATTTCACTGACTGACTGAATGACTAAATGACTGACTGACACTGACTGACTGACTGCTTGACTACCTGACTGACTGCTTGACTGACTAACTGACTGGACAGGACTGACCGACTGACTGACTGACAGACTGACTGAATAAGGATGACTGACAGACTGACTGAATAAGGCTGACTGACTGACTGACTGACAGACTGACTGAATAAGGCTGACCGACTGACTGACTGCCTGACTGACTGACTGACTGAATGACTGACTGACTGACTGACCGAGACTGACTGACTGACTGACTGAGACTGGACTGGACTGACTGACTGACTGACTGACTGAGACTGACTGACTGCTTTAGTGACTAACTGACTGCACAGGACTGACCGACTGACTGACTGACTGACTGCCTGACTGACTGACTGACTGAATGACTGACTGACTGAGACTAAATGACTGACTGCTTGACTGACTGGCTGAAGGACTAACTGACTGACTGAGTGACTGACTGACTGCTTTAGTGACTAACTGACTGCACAGGACTGACCGACTGACTGACTGACAGACTGCCTGACTGACTGACTGACTGAATGACTGACTGACTGAGACTAAATGACTGACTGCTTGACTGACTGGCTGAAGGACTAACTGACTGACTGAGTGACTGACTGACTGGACTGACTGACTGAGACTGAATGACTGAGTGCTTGACTGATTGACTGTCAGACTGACTGACTGACTTCGCAAAAGGGAAAAATAAAAAAAAAAGAATTATAAAATTAGAAAAAAATATTTGCATTTAAGACTTCCTTTCCGGCTGGGATTTGAACCCAGGGCCACTCGCTTGGAAGCCTAACACTCTAGCCATTAGTCTATGGGAGCTCTGTCGGTGGGAGTTTTAAATATAATAAAAACAAAAAATGCACCTTCGTCATTGTTTATTTAAACACTTTGAAATCTTCGTGTCGAAAAATTAAACTGACTCAGAATTTTCTTCCCTACATAAATAATCAATAATTGCAAAGGAAAGAAATTGAAAAAAAAAGAATTTTCAAATTAGAAAAGAAATATATACATTGAAGATATTCGCTCCGGCTGGGACTCGAACCCAGGCCACTCGCTTGGAAGACTAGCGGTCTAGACATTAGGCTATCGGAGTTCTGTCGAGCGGAGTCTTACTGCCTGACTGATACTGCCTGACTGACAGACTGACTCACTGACTGACTGATACTGACTGACTGACTCACTGACTGACCGAGACTGACTGACAAACTGCCTGACTGACTGAGACTGGACTGACTGAGACTGGACTGACTGACTGACTGACTGACTGACTGACTGACTAACTGACTGACTGAGACTGACTGACTGACTGCTTGACTCTCTGACTGGCTATTTCACTGACTGACTGAATGACTAAATGACTGACTGACACTGACTGACTGACTGCTTGACTACCTGACTGACTAACTGACTGGACAGGACTGACCGACTGACTGACTGACAGACTGACTGAATAAGGATGACTGAAAGACTGACTGAATAAGGCTGACTGACTGACTGACTGACAGACTGACTGAATAAGGCTGACCGACTGACTGACTGCCTGACTGACTGACTGACTGAATGACTGACTGACTGACTGACCGAGACTGACTGACTGACTGACTGAGACTGGACTGGACTGACTGACTGACTGACTGACTGAGACTGACTGACTGCTTTAGTGACTAACTGACTGCACAGGACTGACCGACTGACTGACTGACTGACTGCCTGACTGACTGACTGACTGCCTGACTGACTGACTGACTGCCTGACTGACTGACTGACTGAATGACTGACTGACTGAGACTAAATGACTGACTGAGTGACTGACTGACTGGACTGACTGACTGAGACTGAATGACTGAGTGCTTGACTGATTGACTGTCAGACTGACTGACTGACTTCGCAAAAGGGAAAAATAAAAAAAAAGAATTATAAAATTAGAAAAAAATATTTGCATTTAAGATTTCCTTTCCGGCCGGGACTCGAACCCAGGGCGACACTCATGGAAGCCCAACGCTCTCGCCAATATACTATCGGATCTCTGTTGATCGGTGTCTTAATTATAATAAAAACAAAAAATGCACCTTAGTAATTATTGATCTAAAATTTTTTGAAATCTAAAGGTCGAATGATTAAACTGACTCAGAATTTTCTTCCGTACATAAATAATCCATATTTGCAAAAGAAAGAAATTGAAAAAAAAAAGAATCTTCAAATTAGAAGAGAAATATATACATGGAAGCTTTTCGTTCCGGCCGGGACTCGAACCCAGTACCACGCGCTTGGAAGCCTAACACTCTAGCCATTAGTCTATGGGAGCTCTGTCGGTGGGAGTTTTAAATATAATAAAAACAAAAAATGCACCTTGGTAATTGTTTATTTAAACACATTGAAATCTTCGTGTCGAAAAATTAAACTGCCTCAGAATTTTCTTCCCTACATAAATAATCAATAATTGCTAAGGAAAGAAATTGAAAAAAAAAAGAATTTTTAAATTAGAAAAGAAATATATACATTGAAGATATTCGCTCCGGCTGGGACTCGAACCCAGGCCACTCGCTTGGAAGACCAGCGGTCTAGCCATTAGGCTATCGGAGTTCTGTCGACCGGAGTCTTACTGCCTGACTGATACTGCCTGACTGACAGACTGACTCACTGACTGACTGATACTGACTGACTGACTCACTGACTGACCGAGACTGACTGACTAACTGCCTGACTGACTGAGACTGGACTGACTGACTGACTGACTGACTGACTGACTAACTGACTGACTGCTTGACTCTCTGACTGGCTATTTCACTGACTGACTGAATGACTAAATGACTGACTGACACTGACTGACTGACTGCTTGACTACCTGACTGACTGCTTGACTGACTAACTGACTGGACAGGACTGACCGACTGACTGACTGACAGACTGACTGAATAAGGCTGACTGACTGACTGACTGACAGACTGACTGAATAAGGCTGACCGACTGACTGACTGCCTGACTGACTGACTGACTGAATGACTGACTGACTGACTGACCGAGACTGACTGACTGACTGACTGAGACTGGACTGGACTGACTGACTGACTGACTGACTGACTGAGACTGACTGACTGCTTTAGTGACTAACTGACTGCACAGGACTGACCGACTGACTGACTGACTGACTGACTGCCTGACTGACTGACTGACTGAATGACTGACTGACTGAGACTAAGTGACTGACTGCTTGACTGACTGGCTGAAGGACTAACTGACTGACTGAGTGACTGACTGACTGGACTGACTGACTGAGACTGAATGACTGAGTGCTTGACTGATTGACTGTCAGACTGACTGACTGACTTCGCAAAAGGGAAAAATAAAAAAAAAGAACTATAAAATTAGAAAAAAATATTTGCATTTAAGATTTCCTTTCCGGTCGGGACTCGAACCCAGTACCACGCGCTAGGAACCCAACGGTCTAGCCATTAGGCTATCGGAGCTCTGTCGATGGAAGTCTTAAATATAATAAAAACAAAAAATGCACCTTGGTAATTATTGATTCAAACACTTTGAAATTTACAGGTCGAATAATTAAACTGACTCAGAATTTTTCTCCCTACATAAATAATCAATATTCGCAAAAGAGAAAAATTAAAAAAAAAAGATGAAGAAATTTCAAATTAGAAACTAAAAGTATACATTGAAGATTTTCGTTCAGGCTGGGACTCGAACCCAGGGCCACTCGCTTGGAAGCCTAACACTCTAGCCATTAGTCTATGGGAGCTCTGTCGGTGGGAGTTTTAAATATAATAAAAACAAAAAATGCACCTTGGTAATTGTTTATTTAAACACTTTGAAATCTTTGTGTCGAAAAATAAAACTGACTCAGAATTTTCTTCCCTACATAAATAATCAATAATTGCAAAGGAAAGAAATTGAAAAAAAAAAGAATTTTCAAATTAGAAAAGAAATATATACATTGAAGATATTCGCTCCGGCTGGGACTCGAACCCAGGCCACTCGCTTGGAAGACCAGCGGTCTAGCCATTAGGCTATCGGAGTTCTGTCGAGCGGAGTCTTACTGCCTGACTGATACTGCCTGACTGACAGACTGACTCACTGACTGACTGATACTGACTGACTGACTCACTGACTGACCGAGACTGACTGACTAACTGCCTGACTGACTGAGACTGGACCTACTGACTGACTGACTGACTGACTGACTAACTGACTGACTGAGACTGACTGACTGATTGCTTGACTCTCTGACTGGCTATTTCACTGACTGACTGAATGACTAAATGACTGACTGACACTGACTGACTGACTGCTTGACTACCTGACTGACCGCTTGACTGACTAACTGACTGGACATGACTGACCGACTGACTGACTGACAGACTGACTGAATAAGGATGAATGACAGACTGACTGAATAAGACTGACTGACTGACAGACTGACTGAATAAGGCTGACTGACTGACTGACTGCCTGACTGACTGACTGACTGAATGACTGACTGACTGACTGACCGAGACTGACTGACTGACTGACTGAGACTGGACTGGACTGACTGACTGACTGACTGACTGAGACTGACTGACTGCTTTAGTGACTAACTGACTGCACAGGACTGACCGACTGACTGACTGACTGACTGCCTGACTGACTGACTGACTGAATGACTGACTGACTGAGACTAAATGACTGACTGCTTGACTGACTGGCTGAAGGACTAACTGACTGACTGAGTGACTGACTGACTGACTGAGACTGAATGACTGAGTGCTTGACTGATTGACTGTCAGACTGACTGACTGACTTCGCAAAAGGGAAAAATAAAAAAAAAGAATTATAAAATTAGAAAAAAATATTTGCATTTAAGATTTCCTTTCCGGCTGGGATTTGAACCCAGGGCGACACTCATGGAAGCCCAACGCTCTCGCCAATATACTATCGGATCTCTGTTGATCGGTGTCTTAATTATAATAAAAACAAAAAATGCACCTTAGTAATTATTGATCTAAAATCTTTGAAATCTAAAGGTCGAATGATTAAACTGACTCAGAATTTTCTTCCGTACATAAATAATCCATATTTGCAAAAGAAAGAAATTGAAAAAAAAAAAAATCTTCAAATTAGAAGAGAAATATATACATGGAAGATTTTCGTTCCGGCCGGGACTCGAACCCAGTACCACGCGCTTGGAACCCAACGGTCTAGCCATTAGGCTATCGGAGCTCTGTCGATGGAAGTCTTAAATATAATAAAAACAAAAAATGCACCTTGGTAATTATTGATTCAAACACTTTGAAATTTACAGGTCGAATAATTAAACTGACTCAGAATTTTTCTCCCTACATAAATAATCAATATTCGCAAAAGAGAAAAATTAAAAAAAAAGAAGAAGAAATTTCAAATTAGAAACTAAAAGTATACATTGAAGATTTTCGTTCAGGCTGGGACTCGAACCCAGGGCCACTCGCATGGAAGCCTAGCACTCTAGCCATTAGTCTATGGGAGCTCTGTCGGTGGGAGTTTTAAATATAATAAAAACAAAAAATGCACCTTGGTAATTGTTTATTTAAACACTTTGAAATCTTCGTGTCGAAAAATTAAACTGACTCAGAATTTTCTTCCCTACATAAATAATCAATAATTGCAAAGGAAAGAAATTGAAAAAAAAAAGAATTTTCAAATTAGAAAAGAAATATATACATTGAAGATATTCGCTCCGGCTGGGACTCGAACCCAGGCCACTCGCTTGGAAGACCAGCGGTCTAGCCATTAGGCTATCGGAGTTCTGTCGAGCGGAGTCTTACTGCCTGACTGATACTGCCTGACTGACAGACTGACTCACTGACTGATTGATACTGACTGACTGACTCACTGACTGACCGAGACTGACTGACTAACTGCCTGACTTACTGAGACTGGACTGACTGACTGACTGACTGACTAACTGACTGACTGAGACTGACTGACTGACTGATTGACTCTCTGACTGGCTATTTCACTGACTGACTGAATGACTAAATGACTGACTGACACTGACTGACTGACTGCTTGACTACCTGACTGACTGCTTGACTGACTAACTGACTGGACAGGACTGACCGACTGACTGACTGACAGACTGACTGAATAAGGATGACTGACAGACTGACTGAATAAGGCTGACTGACTGACTGACTGACAGACTGACTGAATAAGGCTGACCGACTGACTGACTGCCTGACTGACTGACTGACTGAATGACTGACTGACTGACTGACCGAGACTGACTGACTGAGACTGGACTGGACTGACTGACTGACTGAGACTGACTGACTGCTTTAGTGACTAACTGACTGCACAGGACTGACCGACTGACTGACTGACTGACTGCCTGACTGACTGACTGACTGAATGACTTACTGACTGAGACTAAATGACTGACTGCTTGACTGACTGGCTGAAGGACTAACTGACTGACTGAGTGACTGACTGACTGGACTGACTGACTGAGACTGAATGACTGAGTGCTTGACTGATTGACTGTCAGACTGACTGACTGACTTCGCAAAAGGGAAAAATAAAAAAAAAAGAATTATAAAATTGGAAAAAAATATTTGCATTTAAGATTTCCTTTCCGGCTGGGATTTGAACCCAGGGCGACACTCATGGAAGCCCAACGCTCTCGCCAATATACTATCGGATCTCTGTTGATCGGTGTCTTAATTATAATAAAAACAAAAAATGCACCTTAGTAATTATTGATCTAAAATTTTTGAAATATAAAGGTCGAATGATTAAACTGACTCAGAATTTTCTTCCGTACATAAATAATCCATATTTGCAAAAGAAAGAAATTGAAAAAAAAAAGAATCTTCAAATTAGAAGAGAAATATATACATGGAAGATTTTCGTTCCGGCCGGGACTCGAACCCAGTACCACGCGCTTGGAACCCAACGGTCTAGCCATTAGGCTATCGGAGCTCTGTCGATGGAAGTCTTAAATATAATAAAAACAAAAAATGCACCTTGGTAATTATTGATTCAAACACTTTGAAATTTACAGGTCGAATAATTAAACTGACTCAGAATTTTTCTCCCTACATAAATAATCAATATTCGCAAAAGAGAAAAATTAAAAAAAAGAAGAAGAAATTTCAAATTAGAAACTAAAAGTATACATTGAAGTTTTCGTTCAGGCTGGGACTCGAACCCAGGGCCACTCGCTTGGAAGCCTAACACTCTAGCCATTAGTCTATGGGAGCTCTGTCGGTGGGAGTTTTAAATATAATAAAAACAAAAAATGCACCTTGGTAATTGTTTATTTAAACACTTTGAAATCTTTGTGTCGAAAAATTAAACTGACTCAGAATTTTCTTCCCTACATAAATAATCAATAATTGCAAAGGAAAGAAATTGAAAAAAAAAAGAATTTTCAAATTAGAAAAGAAATATATACAGTGAAGATATTCGCTCCGGCTGGGACTCGAACCCAGGCCACTCGCTTGGAAGACCAGCGCTCTAGCCATTAGGCTATCGGAGTTCTGTCGAGCGGAGTCTTACTGCCTGACTGATACTGCCTGACTGACAGACTGACTCACTGACTGACTGATACTGACTGACTGACTCACTGACTGACCGAGACTGACTGACTAACTGCCTGACTGACTGAGACTGGACTGACTGACTGACTGACTGACTGACTGACTAACTGACTGACTGAGACTGACTGACTGACTGCTTGACTCTCTGACTGGCTATTTCACTGACTGACTGAATGACTAAATGACTGACTGACACTGACTGACTGACTGCTTGACTACCTGACTGACTGCTTGACTGACTAACTGACTGGACAGGACTGACCGACTGACTGACTGACAGACTGACTGAATAAGGATGACTGACAGACTGACTGAATAAGGCTGACTGACTGACTGACTGACAGACTGACTGAATAAGGCTGACTGACTGACTGACTGCCTGACTGACTGACTGACTGAATGACTGACTGACTGACTGACCGAGACTGACTGACTGACTGACTGAGACTGGACTGGACTGACTGACTGACTGACTGACTGCACAGGACTGACCGACTGACTGACTGACTGACTGACTGACTGACTGAATGACTGACTGACTGAGACTAAATGACTGACTGCTTGACTGACTGGCTGAAGGACTAACTGACTGACTGAGTGACTGACTGACTGGACTGACTGACTGAGACTGAATGACTGAGTGCTTGACTGATTGACTGTCAGACTGACTGACTGACTTCGCAAAAGGGAAAAATAAAAAAAAAGAATTATAAAATTAGAAAAAAATATTTGCATTTAAGATTTCCTTTCCGGCTGGGATTTGAACCCAGGGCGACACTCATGGAAGCCCAACGCTCTCGCCAATATACTATCGGATCTCTGTTGATCGGTGTCTTAATTATAATAAAAACAAAAAATGCACCTTAGTAATTATTGATCTAAAATCTTTGAAATCTAAAGGTCGAATGATTAAACTGACTCAGAATTTTCTTCCGTACATAAATAATCCATATTTGCAAAAGAAAGAAATTGAAAAAAAAAAGAATCTTCAAATTAGAAGAGAAATATATACATGGAAGATTTTCGTTCCGGCCGGGACTCGAACCCAGTACCACGCGCTTGGAACCCAACGGTCTAGCCATTAGGCTATCGGAGCTCTGTCGATGGAAGTCTTAAATATAATAAAAACAAAAAATGCACCTTGGTAATTATTGATTCAAACACTTTGAAATTTACAGGTCGAATAATTAAACTGACTCAGAATTTTTCTCCCTACATAAATAATCAATATTCGCAAAAGAGAAAAATTAAAAAAAAGAAGAAGAAATTTCAAATTAGAAACTAAAAGTATACATTGAAGATTTTCGTTCAGGCTGGGACTCGAACCCAGGGCCACTCGCTTGGAAGCCTAACACTCTAGCCATTAGTCTATGGGAGCTCTGTCGGTGGGAGTTTTAAATATAATAAAAACAAAAAATGCACCTTGGTAATTGTTTATTTAAACACTTTGAAATCTTCGTGTCGAAAAATTAAACTGACTCAGAATTTTCTTCCCTACATAAATAATCAATAATTGCAAAGGAAAGAAATTGAAAAAAAAAAAGAATTTTCAAATTAGAAAAGAAATATATACATTGAAGATATTCGCTCCGGCTGGGACTCGAACCCAGGCCACTCGCTTGGAAGACCAGCGGTCTAGCCATTAGGCTATCGGAGTTCTGTCGAGCGGAGTCTTACTGCCTGACTGATACTGCCTGACTGACAGACTGACTCACTGACTGACTGATACTGACTGACTGACTCACTGACTGACCGAGACTGACTGATTAACTGCCTGACTGACTGAGACTGGACTGACTGACTGACTGACTGACTGACTGACTAACTGACTGACTGAGACTGACTGACTGACTGCTTGACTCTCTGACTGGCTATTTCACTTACTGACTGAATGACTAAATGACTGACTGACACTGACTGACTGACTGCTTGACTACCTGACTGACTGCTTGACTGACTAACTGACTGGACAGGACTGACCGACTGACTGACTGACAGACTGACTGAATAAGGATGACTGACAGACTGACTGAATAAGGCTGACAACTGACTGACTGACAGACTGACTGAATAAGGCTGACTGACTGACTGACTGCCTGACTGACTGACTGACTGAATGACTGACTGACTGACTGACCGAGACTGACTGACTGACTGACTGAGACTGGACTGGACTGACTGACTGACTGACTGACTGCACAGGACTGACCGACTGACTGACTGACTGACTGCCTGACTGACTGACTGACTGAATGACTGACTGACTGAGACTAAATGACTGACTGCTTGACTGACTGGCTGAAGGACTAACTGACTGACTGAGTGACTGACTGACTGGACTGACCGACTGAGACTGAATGACTGAGTGCTTGACTGATTGACTGTCAGACTGACTGACTGACTTCGCAAAAGGGAAAAATAAAAAAAAAAGAATTATAAAATTAGAAAAAAATATTTGCATTTAAGATTTCCTTTCCGGCTGGGATTTGAACCCAGGGCGACACTCATGGAAGCCCAACGCTCTCGCCAATATACTATCGGATCTCTGTTGATCGGTGTCTTAATTATAATAAAAACAAAAAATGCACCTTAGTAATTATTGATCTAAAATCTTTGAAATCTAAAGGTCGAATGATTAAACTGACTCAGAATTTTCTTCCGTACATAAATAATCCATATTTGCAAAAGAAAGAAATTGAAAAAAAAAAGAATCTTCAAATTAGAAGAGAAATATATACATGGAAGATTTTCGTTCCGGCCGGGACTCGAACCCAGTACCACGCGCTTGGAACCCAACGGTCTAGCCATTAGGCTATCGGAGCTCTGTCGATGGAAGTCTTAAATATAATAAAAACAAAAAATGCACCTTGGTAATTATTGATTCAAACACTTTGAAATTTACAGGTCGAATAATTAAACTGACTCAGAATTTTTCTCCCTACATAAATAATCAATATTCGCAAAAGAGAAAAATTAAAAAAAAGAAGAAGAAATTTCAAATTAGAAACTAAAAGTATACATTGAAGATTTTCGTTCAGGCTGGGACTCGAACCCAGGGCCACTCGCTTGGAAGCCTAACACTCTAGCCATTAGTCTACGGGAGCTCTGTCGGTGGGAGTTTTAAATATAATAAAAACAAAAAATGCACCTTGGTAATTGTTTATTTAAACACTTTGAAATCTTCGTGTCGAAAAATTAAACTGACTCAGAATTTTCTTCCCTACATAAATAATCAATAATTGCAAAGGAAAGAAATTGAAAAAAAAAAGAATTTTCAAATTAGAAAAGAAATATATACATTGAAGATATTCGCTCCGGCTGGGACTCGAACCCAGGCCACTCGCTTGGAAGACCAGCGGTCTAGCCATTAGGCTATCGGAGTTCTGTCGAGCGGAGTCTTACTGCCTGACTGATACTGCCTGACTGACAGACTGACTCACTGACTGACTGATACTGACTGACTGACTCACTGACTGACCGAGACTGACTGACTAACTGCCTGACTGACTGAGACTGGACTGACTGACTGACTGACTGACTGACTGACTAACTGACTGACTGAGACTGACTGACTGACTGCTTGACTCTCTGACTGGCTATTTCACTGACTGACTGAATGACTAAATGACTGACTGACACTGACTGACTGACTGCTTGACTACCTGACTGACTGCTTGACTGACTAACTGACTGGACAGGACTGACCGACTGACTGACTGACAGACTGACTGAATAAGGATGACTGACAGACTGACTGAATAAGGCTGACTGACTGACTGACTGACAGACTGACTGAATAAGGCTGCCTGACTGACTGACTGACTGAATGACTGACTGACTGAGACTAAATGACTGACTGCTTGACTGACTGGCTGAAGGACTAACTGACTGACTGAGTGACTGACTGACTGGACTGACTGACTGAGACTGAATGACTGAGTGCTTGACTGATTGACTGTCAGACTGACTGACTGACTTCGCAAAAGGGAAAAATAAAAAAAAAAGAATTATAAAATTAGAAAAAAATATTTGCATTTAAGATTTCCTTTCCGGCTGGGATTTGAACCCAGGGCGACACTCATGGAAGTCCAACGCTCTCGCCAATATACTATCGGATCTCTGTTGATCGGTGTCTTAATTATAATAAAAACAAAAAATGCACCTTAGTAATTATTGATCTAAAATCTGAAATCTAAAGGTCGAATGATTAAACTGACTCAGAATTTTCTTCCGTACATAAATAATCCATATTTGCAAAAGAAAGAAATTGAAAAAAAAAGAATCTTCAAATTAGAAGAGAAATATATACATGGAAGATTTTCGTTCCGGCCGGGACTCGAACCCAGTACCACGCGCTTGGAACCCAACGGTCTAGCCATTAGGCTATCGAAGCTCTTCGATGGAAGTCTTAAATATAATAAAAACAAAAAATGCACCTTGGTAATTATTGATTCAAACACTTTGAAATTTACAGGTCGAATAATTAAACTGACTCAGAATTTTTCTCCCTACATAAATAATCAATATTCGCAAAAGAGAAAAATTTAAAAAAAAAGAAGAAGAAATTTCAAATTAGAAACTAAAAGTATACATTGAAGATTTTCGTTCAGGCTGGGACTCGAACCCAGGGCCACTCGCTTGGAAGACTAACCCTCTAGCCGTTAGTCTATGGGAGCTCTGGCGGTGGGAGTATTAAATATAATAAAAACAAAAAATGCACCTTGGTAATTGTTTATTTAAACACTTTGAATCTTCGTGTCGAAAAATTAAACTGACTCAGAATTTTCTTCCCTACATAAATAATCAATAATTGCAAAGGAAAGAAATTGAAAAAAAAAAGAATTTTCAAATTAGAAAAGAAATATATACATTGAAGATATTCGCTCCGGCTGGGACTCGAACCCAGGCCACTCGCTTGGAAGACCAGCGGTCTAGCCATTAGGCTATCGGAGTTCTGTCGAACGGAGTCTTACTGCCTGACTGATACTGCCTGACTGACAGACTGATACTGACTGACTGACTCACTGACTGACCGAGACTGACTGACTAACTGCCTGACTGACTGAGACTGGACTGACTGACTGACTGACTGACTGACTGACTAACTGACTGACTGAGACTGACTGACTGACTGCTTGACTCTCTGACTGGCTATTTCACTGACTGACTGAGTGAGTAAATGACTGACTGACACTGACTGACTGACTGCTTGACTACCTGACTGACTGCTTGACTGACTAACTGACTGGACAGGACTGACCGACTGACTGACTGACAGACTGACTGAATAAGGATGACTGACAGACTGACTGAATAAGGCTGACTGACTGACTGACTGACAGACTGACTGAATAAGGCTGACCGACTGACTGACTGCCTGACTGACTGACGGACTGAATGACTGACTGACTGACTGACCGAGACTGACTGACTGACTGACTGAGGCTGGACTGGACTGACTGACTGACTGACTGACTGAGACTGACTGACTGCTTTAGTGACTAACTGACTGCACAGGACTGACCGACTGACTGACTGACTGGCTGAAGGACTAACTGACTGACTGAGTGACTGACTGACTGGACTGACTGACTGAGACTGAATGACTGAGTGCTTGACTGATTGACTGTCAGACTGACTGACTGACTTCGCAAAAGGGAAAAATAAAAAAAAAAGAATTATAAAATTAGAAAAAAAATTTTGTATTTAAGATTTCCTTTCCGGCTGGGATTTGAACCCAGGGCGACACTCATGGAAGCCCAACGCTCTCGCCAATATACTATCGGATCTCTGTTGATCGGTGTCTTAATTATAATAAAAACAAAAAATGCACTTTAGTAATTATTGATCTAAAATCTTTGAAATCTAAAGGTCGAATGATTAAACTGACTCAGAATTTTCTTCCGTACATAAATAATCCATATTTGCAAAAGAAAGAAATTGAAAAAAAAAAAGAATCTTCAAATTAGAAGAGAAATATATACATGGAAGATTTTCGTTCCGGCCGGGACTCGAACCCAGTACCACGCGCTTGGAACCCAACGGTCTAGCCATTAGGCTATCGGAGCTCTGTCGATGGAAGTCTTAAATATAATAAAAACAAAAAATGCACCTTGGTAATTATTGATTCAAACACTTTGAAATTTACAGGCCGAATACTTAAACTGACTCAGAATTTTTCTCCCTACATAAATAATCAATATTCGCAAAAGAGAAAAATTAAAAAAAAAGAAGAAGAAATTTCAAATTAGAAACTAAAAGTATACATTGAAGATTTTCGTTCAGGCTGGGACTCGAACCCAGGGCCACTCGCATGGAAGCCTAACACTCTAGCCATTAGTCTATGGGAGCTCTGTCGGTGGGAGTTTTAAATATAATAAAAACAAAAAATGCACCTTGGTAATTGTTTATTTAAACACTTTGAAATCTTCGTGTCGAAAAATTAAACTGACTCAGAATTTTCCTCCCTACATAAATAATCAATAATTGCAAAGGAAAGAAATTGAAAAAAAAAAAGAATTTTCAAATTAGAAAAGAAATATATACATTGAAGATATTCGCTCCGGCTGGGACTCGAACCCAGGCCACTCGCTTGGAAGACCAGCGGTCTAGCCATTAGGCTATCGGAGTTCTGTCGAGCGGAGTCTTACTGCCTGACTGATACTGCCTGACTGACAGACTGACTCACTGACTGACTGATACTGACTGACTGACTCACTGACTGACCGAGACTGACTGACTAACTGCCTGACTGACTGAGACTGGACTGACTGACTGACTGACTGACTGACTGACTAACTGACTGACTGACTAACTGACTGACTGAGACTGACTGACTGACTGCTTGACTCTCTGACTGGCTATTTCACTGACTGACTGAATGACTAAATGACTGACTGACACTGACTGACTGACTGCTTGACTACCTGACTGACTGCTTGACTGACTAACTGACTGGACAGGACTGACCGACTGACTGACTGACAGACTGACTGAATAAGGAAGACTGACAGACTGACTGAATAAGGCTGACTGACTGACTGACTGACAGACTGACTGAATAAGGCTGACCGACTGACTGACTGCCTGACTGACTGACTGACTGAATGACTGACTGACTGACTGACCGAGACTGACTGACTGACTGACTGAGACTGGACTCGACTGACTGACTGACTGACTGACTGAGACTGACTGACTGCTTTAGTGACTAACTGACTGCACAGGACTGACCGACTGACTGACTGACTGCTTTAGTGACTAACTGACTGCACAGGACTGACCGACTGACTGACTGACTGACTGCCTGACTGACTGACTGACTGAATGACTGTCTGACTGAGACTAAATGACTGACTGCTTGACTGACTGGCTGAAGGACTAACTGACTGACTGAGTGACTGACTGACTGGACTGACTGACTGAGACTGAATGACTGAGTGCTTGACTGATTGACTGTCAGACTGACTGACTGACTTCGCAAAAGGGAAAAATAAAAAAAAAGAATTATAAAATTAGAAAAAAATATTTGCATTTAAGATTTCCTTTCCGGCTGGGATTTGAACCCAGGGCGACACTCATGGAAGCCCAACGCTCTCGCCAATATACTATCGGATCTCTGTTGATCGGTGTCTTAATTATAATAAAAACAAAAAATGCACCTTAGTAATTATTGATCTAAAATCATTGAAATCTAAAGGTCGAATGATTAAACTGACTCAGAATTTTCTTCCGTACATAAATAATCCATATTTGCAAAAGAAAGAAATTGAAAAAAAAAAAAGAATCTTCAAATTAGAAGAGAAATATATACATGGAAGATTTTCGTTCCGGCCGGGACTCGAACCCAGTACCACGCGCTTGGAACCCAACGGTCTAGCCATTAGGCTATCGGAGCTCTGTCGATGGAAGTCTTAAATATAATAAAAACAAAAAATGCACCTTGGTAATTATTGATTCAAACACTTTGAAATTTACAGGTCGAATAATTAAACTGACTCAGAATTTTTCTCCCTACATAAATAATCAATAATCGCAAAAGAGAAAAATTAAAAAAAAAAAAGAAGAAGAAATTTCAAATTAGAAACTAAAAGTATACATTGAAGATTTTCGTTCAGTCTGGGACTCGAACCCAGGGCCACTCGCTTGGAAGCCTAACACTCTAGCCATTAGTCTATGGGAGCTCTGTCGGTGGGAGTTTTAAATATAATAAAAACAAAAATGCACCTTGGTAATTGTTTATTTAAACACTTTGAAATCTTCGTGTCGAAAAATTAAACTGACTCAGAATTTTCTTCCCTACATAAATAATCAATAATTGCAAAGGAAAGAAATTGAAAAAAAAAAGAATTTTCAAATTAGAAAAGAAATATATACATTGAAGATATTCGCTCCGGCTGGGACTCGAACCCAGGCCACTCGCTTGGAAGACCAGCGGTCTAGCCATTAGGCTATCGGAGTTCTGTCGAGCGGAGTCTTACTGCCTGACTGATACTGCCTGACTGACAGACTGACTCACTGACTGACTGATACTGACTGACTGACTCACTGACTGACCGAGACTGACTGACTAACTGCCTGACTGACTGAGACTGGACTGACTGACTGACTGACTGACTGACTGACTAACTGACTGACTGAGACTGACTGACTGACTGCTTGACTCTCTGACTGGCTATTTCACTGACTGACTGAATGACTAAATGACTGACTGACTGAGACTGACTGACTGACTGCTTGACTCTCTGACTGACTATTTCACTGACTGACTGAATGACTAAATGACTGACTGACACTGACTGACTGACTGCTTGACTACCTGACTGACTGCTTGACTGACTAACTGACTGGACAGGACTGACCGACTGACTGACTGACAGACTGACTGAATAAGGATGACTGACAGACTGACTGAATAAGGCTGACTGACTGACTTACAGACTGACTGAATAAGGCTGACCGACTGACTGACTGCCTGACTGACTGACTGACTGAATGACTGACTGACTGACTGACCGAGACTGACTGACTGACTGACTGAGACTGGACTGGACTGACTGACTGACTGACTGACTGAGACTGACTGACTGCTTTAGTGACTAACTGACTGCACAGGACTGACCGACTGACTGACTGACTGACTGACTGACCGACTGACTGACTGAATGACTGACTGACTGAGACTAAATGACTGACTGCTTGACTGACTGGCTGAAGGACTAACTGACTGACTGAGTGACTGACTGACTGGACTGACTGACTGAGACTGAATGACTGAGTGCTTGACTGATTGACTGTCAGACTGACTGACTGACTTCGCAAAAGGGAAAAATTAAAAAAAAAAATTATAAAATTAGAAAAAAATATTTGCATTTAAGATTTCCTTTCCGGCTGGGATTTGAACCCAGGGCGACACTCATGGAAGCCCAACGCTCTCGCCAATATACTATCGGATCTCTGTTGATCGGTGTCTTAATTATAATAAAAACAAAAAATGCACCTTAGTAATTATTGATCTAAAATCTTTGAAATCTAAAGGTCGAATGATTAAACTGACTCAGAATTTTCTTCCGTACATAAATAATCCATATTTGCAAAAGAAAGAAATTGAAAAAAAAAAGAATCTTCAAATTAGAAGAGAAATATATACATGGAAGATTTTCGTTCCGGCCGGGACTCGAACCCAGTACCACGTGCTTGGAACCCAACGGTCTAGCCATTAGGCTATCGGAGTTCTGTCGAGCGGAGTCTTACTGCCTGACTGATACTGCCTGACTGACAGACTGACTCACTGACTGACTGATACTGACTGACTGACTCACTGCCTGACCGAGACTGACTGACTAACTGCCTGACTGACTGAGACTGGACTGACTGACTGACTGACTGACTGACTGACTAACTGACTGACTGAGACTGACTGACTGACTGCTTGACTCTCTGACTGACTATTTCACTGACTGACTGAATGACTAAATGACTGACTGACACTGACTGACTGACTGCTTGACTACCTGACTGACTGCTTGACTGACTAACTGACTGGACAGGACTGACCGACTGACTGACTGACAGACTGACTGAATAAGGCTGACTGACTGACTGACAGACTGACTGAATAAGGCTGACCGACTGACTGACTGCCTGACTGACTGACTGACTGAATGACTGACTGACTGACTGACCGAGACTGACTGACTGACTGACTGAGACTGGACTGGACTGACTGACTGACTGACTGACTGAGACTGACTGACTGCTTTAGTGACTAACTGACTGCACAGGACTGACCGACTGACTGACTGACTGACTGCCTGACTGACTGACTGACTGAATGACTGACTGACTGAGACTAAATGACTGACTGCTTGACTGACTGGCTGAAGGACTAACTGACTGACTGAGTGACTGACTGACTGGACTGACTGACTGAGACTGAGTGACTGAGTGCTTGACTGATTGACTGTCAGACTGACTGACTGACTTCGCAAAAGGGAAAAATAAAAAAAAAAGAATTATAAAATTAGAAAAAAATATTTGCATTTAAGATTTCCTTTCCGGCTGGGATTTGAACCCAGGGCGACACTCATGGAAGCCCAACGCTCTCGCCAATATACTATCGGATCTCTGTTGATCGGTGTCTTAATTATAATAAAAACAAAAAATGCACCTTAGTAATTATTGATGTAAAATCTTTGAAATCTAAAGGTCGAATGATTAAACTGACTCAGAATTTTCTTCCGTACATAAATAATCCATATTTGCAAAACAAAGAAATTGAAAAAAAAAAGAATCTTCAAATTAGAAGAGAAATATATACATGGAAGATTTTCGTTCCGGCCGGGACTCGAACCCAGTACCACGTGCTTGGAACCCAACGGTCTAGCCATTAGGCTATCGGAGCTCTGTCGATGGAAGTCTTAAATATAATAAAAACAAAAAATGCACCTTGGTAATTATTGATTCAAACACTTTGAAATTTACAGGTCGAATAATTAAACTGACTCAGAATTTTTCTCCCTACATAAATAATCAATATTCGCAAAAGAGAAAAATTAAAAAAAAAAGAAGAAGAAATTTCAAATTAGAAACTAAAAGTATACATTGAAGATTTTCGTTCAGGCTGGGACTCGAACCCAGGGCCACTCGCTTGGAAGCCTAACACTCTAGCCATTAGTCTATGGGAGCACTGTCGGTGGGAGTTTTAAATATAATAAAAACAAAAAATGCACCTTGGTAATTGTTTATTTAAACACTTTGAAATCTTCGTGTCGCAAAATTAAACTGACTCAGAATTTTCTTCCCTACATAAATAATCAATAATTGCAAAGGAAAGAAATTGAAAAAAAAAGAATTTTCAAATTAGAAAAGAAATATATACATTGAAGATATTCGCTCCGGCTGGGACTCGAACCCAGGCCACTCGCTTGGAAGACCAGCGGTCTAGCCATTAGGCTATCGGAGTTCTGTCGAGCGGAGTCTTACTGCCTGACTGATACTGCCTGACTGACAGACTGACTCACTGACTGACTGATACTGACTGACTGACTCACTGACTGACCGAGACTGACTGACTAACTGCCTGACTGACTGAGACTGGACTGACTGACTGACTGACTGACTGACTGACTAACTGACTGACTGAGACTGACTGACTGACTGCTTGACTCTCTGACTGGCTATTTCACTGACTGACTGAATGACTAAATTTACAGGTCGAATAATTAAACTGACTCAGAATTTTTCTCCCTACATAAATAATCAATATTCGCAAAAGAGAAAAATTAAAAAAAAAAGAAGAAGAAATTTCAAATTAGAAACTAAAAGTATACATTGAAGATTTTCGTTCAGGCTGGGACTCGAACCCAGGGCCACTCGCTTGGAAGCCTAACACTCTAGCCATTAGTCTATGGGAGCACTGTCGGTGGGAGTTTTAAATATAATAAAAACAAAAAATGCACCTTGGTAATTGTTTATTTAAACACTTTGAAATCTTCGTGTCGAAAAATTAAACTGACTCAGAATTTTCTTCCCTACATAAATAATCAATAATTGCAAAGGAAAGAAATTGAAAAAAAAAAAGAATTTTCAAATTAGAAAAGAAATATATACATTGAAGATATTCGCTCCGGCTGGTACTCGAACCCAGGCCACTCGCTTGGAAGACCAGCGGTCTAGCCATTAGGCTATCGGAGTTCTGTCGAGCGGAGTCTTACTGCCTGACTGATACTGCCTGACTGACAGACTGACTCACTGACTGACTGATACTGACTGACTGACTCACTGACTGACCGAGACTGACTGACTAACTGCCTGACTGACTGAGACTGGACTGACTGACTGACTGACTGACTAACTGACTGACTGAGACTGACTGACTGACTGCTTGACTCTCTGACTGGCTATTTCACTGACTGACTGAATGACTAAATGACTGACTGACACTGACTGACTGACTGCTTGACTACCTGACTGACTGCTTGACTGACTAACTGACTGGACAGGACTGACCGACTGACTGACTGACAGACTGACTGAATAAGGATGACTGACAGACTGACTGAATAAGGCTGACTGACTGACTGACTGACAGACTGACTGAATAAGGCTGACCGACTGACTGACTGCCTGACTGACTGACTGACTGAATGACTGACTGACTGACTGACCGAGACTGACTGACTGACTGACTGAGACTGGACTGGACTGACTGACTGACTGACTGACTGAGACTGACCGACTGCTTTAGTGACTAACTGACTGCACAGGACTGACCGACTGACTGACTGACTGACTGCCTGACTGACTGACTGACTGAATGACTGACTGACTGAGACTAAATGACTGACTGCTTGACTGACTGGCTGAAGGACTAACTGACTGACTGAGTGACTGACTGACTGGACTGACTGAATGAGACTGAATGACTGAGTGCTTGACTGATTGACTGTCAGACTGACTGACTGACTTCGCAAAAGGGAAAAATAAAAAAAAAAAGAATTATAAAATTAGAAAAAAATATTTGCATTTAAGATTTTCTTTCCGGCTGGGATTTGAACCCAGGGCGACACTCATGGAAGCCCAACGCTCTCGCCAATATACTAACGGATCTCTGTTGATCGGTGTCTTAATTATAATAAAAACAAAAAATGCACCTTAGTAATTATTGATCTAAAATTTTTGAAATCTAAAGGTCGAATGATTAAACTGACTCAGAATTTTCTTCCGTACATAAATAATCCATATTTGCAAAAGAAAGAAATTGAAAAAAAAAGTATCTTCAAATTAGAAGAGAAATATATACATGGAAGATTATCGTTCCGGCCGGGACTCGAACCCAGTACCACGCGCTTGGAACCCAACGGTCTAGCCATTAGGCTATCGGAGCTCTGTCGATGGAAGTCTTAAATATAATAAAAACAAAAAATGCACCTTGGTAATTATTGATTCAAACACTTTGAAATTTACAGGTCGAATAATTAAACTGACTCAGAATTTTTCTCCCTACATAAATAATCAATATTCGCAAAAGAGAAAAATTAAAAAAAAAGAAGAAGACATTTCAAATTAGAAACTAAAAGTATACATTGAAGATTTTCGTTCAGGCTGGGACTCGAACCCAGGGCCACTCGCTCGGAAGCCTAACACTCTAGCCATTAGTCTATGGGAGTTCTGTCGGTGGGAGTTTTAAATATAATAAAAACAAAAAATGCACCTTGGTAATTGTTTATTTAAACACTTTGAAATCTTCGTGTCGAAAAATTAAACTGACTCAGAATTTTCTTCCCTACATAAATAATCAATAATTGCAAAGGAAAGAAATTGAAAAAAAAAAGAATTTTCAAATTAGAAAAGAAATATATACATTGAAGATATTCGCTCCGGCTGGGACTCGAACCCAGGCCACTCGCTTGGAAGACCAGCGGTCTAGCCATTAGGCTATCGGAGTTCTGTCGAGCGGAGTCTTACTGCCTGACTGATACTGCCTGACTGACAGACTGACTCACTGACTGACTGATACTGACTGACTGACTCACTGACTGACCGAGACTGACTGAATAACTGCCTGACTGACTGAGACTGGACTGACTGACTGACTGACTGACTGACTGACTAACTGACTGACTGAGACTGACTGACTGACTGCTTGACTCTCTGACTGGCTATTTCACTGACTGACTGAATGACTAAATGACTGACTGACACTGACTGACTGACTGCTTGACTACCTGACTGACTGCTTTACTGACTATCTGACTGGACAGGACTGACCGACTGACTGACTGACAGACTGACTGAATAAGGGTGACTGACAGACTGACTGAATAAGGCTGACTGACTGACTGACTGACTGACAGACTGACTGAATAAGGCTGACCGACTGACTGACTGCCTGACTGCCTGACTGACTGAATGACTGACTGACTGACTGACCGAGACTGACTGACTGACTGACTGAGACTGGACTGGACTGACTGACTGACTGACTGACTGAGACTGACTGACTGCTTTAGTGACTAACTGACTGCACAGGACTGACCGACTGACTGACTGACTGACTGCCTGACTGACTGACTGACTGAATGACTGACTGACTGAGACTAAATGACTGACTGACTGACTGACTGGCTGAAGGACTAACTGACTGAATGAGTGACTGACTGACTGGACTGACTGACTGAGACTGAATGACTGAGTGCTTGACTGTTTGACTGTCAGACTGACTGACTGACTTCGCAAAAGGGAAAAATAAAAAAAAAAGAATTATAAAATTATAAAAAAATATTTGCATTTAAGATTTCCTTTCCGGCTGGGATTTGAACCCAGGGCGACACTCATGGAAGCCCAACGCTCTCGCCAATATACTATCGGATCTCTGTTGATCGGTGTCTTAATTATAATAAAAACAAAAAATGCACCTTGGTAATTATTGATCTAAAATCTTTGAAATCTAAAGGTCGAATGATTAAACTGACTCAGAATTTTCTTCCGTACATAAATAATCCATATTTGCAAAAGGAAGAAATTGAAAAAAAAAAGAATCTTCAAATTAGAAGAGAAATATATACATGGAAGATTTTCGTTCCGGCCGGGACTCGAACCCAGTACCACGCGCTTGGAACCCAACGGTCTAGCCATTAGGCGATCGGAGCTCTGTCGATGGAAGTCTTAAATATAATAAAAACAAAAAATGCACCTTGGTAATTATTGATTCAAACACTTTGAAATTTACAGGTCGAATAATTAAACTGACTCAGAATTTTTCTCCCTACATAAATAATCAATATTCGCAAAAGAGAAAAATTAAAAAAAAAAGAAGAAGAAATTTCAAATTAGAAACTAAAAGTATACATTGATGATTTTCGTTCAGGCTGGGACTCGAACCCAGGGCCACTCGCTTGGAAGCCTAACACTCTTGCCATTAGTCTATGGGAGCTCTGTCGGTGGGAGTTTTAAATATAATAAAAACAAAAAATGCACCTTGGTAATTGTTTATTTAAACACTTTGAAATCTTCGTGTCGAAAAATTAAACTGACTCAGAATTTTCTTCCCTACATAAATAATCAATAATTGCAAAGGAAAGAAATTGAAAAAAAAAAAAGAATTTTCAAATTAGAAAAGAAATATATACACTGAAGATATTCGCTCCGGCTGGGACTCGAACCCAGACCACTCGCTTGGAAGACCAGCGGTCTAGCCATTAGGCTATCGGAGTTCTGTCGAGCGGAGTCTTACTGCCTGACTGATACTGCCTGACTGATAGACTGACTCACTGACTGACTGATACTGACTGACTGACTCACTGACTGACCGAGACTGACTGACTAACTGCCTGACTGACTGAGACTGGACTGACTGACTGACTGACTGACTGACTGACTAACTGACTGACTGAGACTGACTGACTGACTGCTTGACTCTCTGACTGGCTATTTCACTGACTGACTGAATGACTAAATGACTGACTGACACTGACTGACTGACTGCTTGACTACCTGACTGACTGCTTGACTGACTAACTGACTGGACAGGACTGACCGACTGACTGACTGACAGACTGACTGAATAAGGATGACTGACAGACTGACTGAATAAGGCTGACTGACTGTCTGACTGAGAGACTGACTGAATAAGGCTGACCGACTGACTGACTGCCTGACTGACTGACTGACTGAATGACTGACTGACTGACTGAATGACTGACTGACTGACTGACCGAGACTGACTGACTGACTGAGACTGGACTGGAATGACTGACTGACTGACTGACTGAGACTGACTGACTGCTTTAGTGACTAACTGACTGCACAGGACTGACCGACTGACCGACTGACTGACTGCCTGACTGACTGACTGACTGAATGACTGACTGACTGAGACTAAATGACTGACTGCTTGACTGACTGGCTGAAGGACTAACTGACTGACTGAGTGACTGACTGACTGAGACTGAATGACTGAGTGCTTGACTGATTGACTGTCAGACTGACTGACTGACTTCGCAAAAGGGAAAAATAAAAAAAAAAGAATTATAAAATTAGAAAAAAATATTTGCATTTAAGATTTCCTTTCCGGCCGGGACTCGAACCCAGTACCACGCGCTAGGAACCCAACGGTCTAGCCATTAGGCTATCGGAGCTCTGTCGATTTAAGTCTTAAATATAATAAAAACAAAAAATGCACCTTGGTAATTATTGATTCAAACACTTTGAAATTTACAGGTCGAATAATTAAACTGACTCAGAATTTTTCTCCCTACATAAATAATCAATATTCGCAAAAGAGAAAAATTAAAAAAAAAAGAAGAAGAAATTTCAAATTAGAAACTAAAAGTATACATTGAAGATTTTCGTTCAGGCTGGGACTCGAACCCAGGGCCACTCGCTTGGAAGCCTAACACTCTAGCCATTAGTCTATGGGAGCTCTGTCGGTGGGAGTTTTAAATATAATAAAAACAAAAAATGCACCTTGGTAATTGTTTATTTAAACACTTTGAAATCTTCGTGTCGAAAAATTAAACTGACTCAGAATTTTCTTCCCTACATAAATAATCAATAATTGCAAAGGAAAGAAATTGAAAAAAAAAAGAATTTTCAAATTAGAAAAGAAATATATACATTGAAGATATTCGCTCCGGCTGGGACTCGAACCCAGGCCACTCGCTTGGAAGACCAGCGGTCTAGCCATTAGGCTATCGGAGTTCTGTCGAGCGGAGTCTTACTGCCTGACTGATATTGCCTGACTGACAGACTGACTCACTGACTGACTGATACTGACTGACTGACTCACTGACTGACCGAGACTGACTGACTAACTGCCTGACTGACTGAGACTGGACTGACTGACTGACTAACTGACTGACTGAGACTGACTGACTGACTGCTTGACTCTCTGACTGGCTATATCACTGACTGACTGAATGACTAAATGACTGACTGACACTGACTGACTGACTGCTTGACTACCTGACTGACTGCTTGACTGACTAACTGACTGGACAGGACTGACCGACTGACTGACTGACAGACTGACTGAATAAGGATGACTGACAGACTGACTGAATAAGGCTGACTGACTGACTGACAGACTGACTGAATAAGGCTGACCGACTGACTGACTGCCTGACTGACTGACTGACTGAATGACTGACTGACCGAGACTGACTGACTGACTGACTGAGACTGGACTGGACTGACTGACTGACTGACTGACTGACTGAGACTGACTGACTGCTTTAGTGACTAACTGACTGCACAGGACTGACCGACTGACTGACTGACTGACTGCCTGACTGACTGACTGACTGAATGACTGACTGACTGAGACTAAATGACTGACTGCTTGACTGACTGGCTGAAGGACTAACTGACTGACCGAGTGACTGACTGACTGGAATGACTGACTGAGACTGAATGACTGAGTGCTTGACTGATTGACTGTCAGACTGACTGACTGACTTCGCAAAAGGGAAAAATAAAAAAAAAGAATTATAAAATTAGAAAAAAATATTTGCATTTAAGATTTCCTTTCCGTCCGGGACTCGAACCCAGTACCACGCGCTAGGAACCCAACGGTCTAGCCATTAGGCTATCGGAGCTCTGTCGATGGAAGTCTTAAATATAATAAAAACAAAAAATGCACCTTGGTAATTATTGATTCAAACACTTTGAAATTTACAGGTCGAATAATTAAACTGACTCAGAATTTTTCTCCCTACATAAATAATCAATATTCGCAAAAGAGAAAAATTAAAAAAAAAAGAAGAAATTTCAAATTAGAAACTAAAAGTATACATTGAAGATTTTCGTTCAGGTTGGGACTCGAACCCAGGGCCACTCGCTTGGAAGCCTAACACTCTAGCCATTAGTCTATGGGAGCTCTGTCGGTGGGAGTTTTAAATATAATAAAAACAAAAAATGCAACTTGGTAATTGTTTATTTAAACACTTTGAAATCTTCGTGTCGAAAAATTAAACTGACTCAGAATTTTCTTCCCTACATAAATAATCAATAATTGCAAAGGAAAGAAATTGAAAAAAAAAGAATTTTCAAATTAGAAAAGAAATATATACATTGAAGATATTCGCTCCGGCTGGGACTCGAACCCAGGCCACTCGCTTGGAAGACCAGCGGTCTAGCCATTAGGCTATCGGAGTTCTGTCGAGCGGAGTCTTACTGCCTGACTGATACTGCCTGACTGACAGACTGACTCACTGACTGACTGATACTGACTGACTGATACTGACTGACTGACTCACTGACTGACCGAGACTGACTGACTAACTGCCTGACTGACTGAGACTGGACTGACTGACTGACTGACTGACTGACTGATTAACTGACTGACTGAGACTGACTGACTGACTGCTTGACTCTCTGACTGGCTATTTCACTGACTGACTGAATGACTAAATGACTGACTGACACTGACTGACTGACTGCTTGACTACCTGACTGACTGCTTGACTGACTAACTGACTGGACAGGACTGACCGACTGACTGACTGACAGACTGACTGAATAAGGATGACTGACAGACTGACTGAATAAGGCTGACTGACTGACTGACTGACAGACTGACTGAATAAGGCTGACCGACTGACTGACTGCCTGACTGACTGACTGACTGAATGACTGACTGACTGACTGACTGAGACTGACTGACTGCTTTAGTGACTAACTGACTGCACAGGACTGACCGACTGACTGACTGACTGACTGCCTGACTGACTGACTGACTGAATGACTGACTGACTGAGACTAAATGACTGACTGCTTGACTGACTGGCTGAAGGACTAACTGACTGACTGAGTGACTGACTGACTGGACTGACTGACTGAGACTGAATGACTGAGTGCTTGACTGATTGACTGTCAGACTGCCTGACTGACTTCGCAAAAGGGAAAAATAAAAAAAAAGAATTATAAAATTAGAAAAAAATATTTGCATTTAAGATTTCCTTTCCGGCTGGGATTTGAACCAAGAGCGACACTCATGGAAGCCCAACGCTCTCGCCAATATACTATCGGATCTCTGTTGATCGGTGTCTTAATTATAATAAAAACAAAAAATGCACCTTAGTAATTATTGATCTAAAATCTTTGAAATCTAAAGGTCGAATGATTAAACTGACTCAGAATTTTCTTCCGTACATAAATAATCCATATTTGAAAAAGAAAGAAATTGAAAAAAAAAAGAATCTTCAAATTAGAAGAGAAATATATACATGGAAGATTTTCTTTCCGGCCGGGACTCGAACCCAGTACCACGCGCTTGGAACCCAACGGTCTAGCCATTAGGCTATCGGAGCTCTGTCGATGGAAGTCTTAAATATAATAAAAACAAAAAATGCACCTTGGTAATTATTGATTCAAACACTTTGAAATTTACAGGTCGAATAATTAAACTGATTTAGAATTTTTCTCCCTTCATAAATAATCAATATTCGCAAAAGAGAAAAATTAAAAAAAAAAGAAGAAGAAATTTCAAATTGGAAACTAAAAGTATACATTGAAGATTTTCGTTCAGGCTGGGACTCGAACCCAGGGCCACTCGCTTGGAAGCCTAACACTCTAGCAATTAGTCTATGGGAGCTCTGTCGGTGGGAGTTTTAAATATAATAAAAACAAAAAATGCACCTTGGTAATTGTTTATTTAAACACTTTGAAATCTTTGTGTCGAAAAATTAAACTGACTCAGAATTTTCTTCCCTACATAAATAATCAATAATTGCAAAGGAAAGAAATTGAAAAAAAAAAGAATTTTCAAATTAGAAAAGAAATATATACATTGAAGATATTCGCTCCGGCTGGGACTCGAACCCAGGCCACTCGCTTGGAAGACCAGCGGTCTAGCCATTAGGCTATCGGAGTTCTGTCGAGCGGAGTCTTACTGCCTGACTGATACTGCCTGACTGACAGACTGACTCACTGACTGACTGATACTGACTGACTGACTCACTGACTGACCGAGACTGACTGACTAACTAGCTGACTGACTGAGACTGGACTGACTGACTGACTGACTGACTGACTGACTAACTGACTGACTGAGACTGACTGACTGACTGCTTGACTCTCTGACTGGCTATTTCACTGACTGACTGAATGACTAAATGACTGACTGACACTGACTGACTGACTGCTTGACTACCTGACTGACTGCTTGACTGACTAACTGACTGGACAGGACTGACCGACTGACTGACTGACAGACTGACTGAATAAGGATGACTGACAGACTGACTGAATAATGCTGACTGACTGACTGACTGACAGACTGACTGAATAAGGCTGACCGACTGACTGACTTTCTGACTGACTGACTGACTGAATGACTGACTGACTGACTGACCGAGACTGACTGACTGACTGACTGAGACTGGACTGGACTGACTGACTGACTGACCGAGACTGACTGACTGACTGACTGAGACTGGACTGGACTGACTGACTGACTGACTGACTGACTGCCTGACTGACTGACTGACTGAATGACTGACTGACTGAGACTAAATGACTGACTGCTTGACTGACTGGCTGAAGGACTAACTGACTGACTGAGTGACTGACTGACTGGACTGACTGACTGAGACTGAATGACTGAGTGCTTGACTGATTGACTGTCAGACTGACTGACTGACTTCGCAAAAGGGAAAAATAGAAAAAAAAGAATTATAAAATTAGAAAAAAATATTTGCATTTAAGATTTCCTTTCCGGCCGGGACTCGAACCCAGTACCACGCGCTAGGAACCCAACGGTCTAGCCATTAGGCTATCGGAGCTCTGTCGATGGAAGTCTTAAATATAATAAAACAAAAAATGCACCTTGGTAATTATTGATTCAAACACTTTGAAATTTACAGGTCGAATAATTAAACTGACTCAGAATTTTTCTCCCTACATAAATAATCAATATTCGCAAAAGAGAAAAATTTAAAAAAAAAGAAGAAGAAATTTCAAATTAGAAACTAAAAGTATACGTTGAAGATTTTCGTTCAGGCTGGGACTCGAACCCAGGGCCACTCGCTTAGAAGCCTAACACTCTAGCCATTAGTCTATGGGAGCTCTGTCGGTGGGAGTTTTAAATATAATAAAAACAAAAAATGCACCTTGGTAATTGTTTATTTAAACACTTTGAAATCTTCGTGTCGAAAAATTAAACTGACTCAGAATTTTCTTCCCTACATAAATAATCAATAATTGCAAAGGAAAGAAATTGAAAAAAAAAAGAATTTTCAAATTAGAAAAGAAATATATACATTGAAGATATTCGCTCCGGCTGGGACTCGAACCCAGGCCACTCGCTTGGAAAACCAGCGGTCTAGCCATTAGGCTATCGGAGTTCTGTCGAGCGGAGTCTTACTGCCTGACTGATACTGCCTGACTGACAGACTGACTCACTGACTGACTGATACTGACTGACTGACTCACTGACTGACCGAGACTGACTGACTAACTGCCTGACTGACTGAGACTGGACTGACTGACTGACTGACTGACTGACTGACTAACTGACTGACTGAGACTGACTGACTGACTGCTTGACTCTCTGACTGGCTATTTCACTGAATGACTAAATGACTGACTGACACTGACTGACTGACTGCTTGACTACCTGACTGACTGCTTGACTGACTAACTGACTGGACAGGACTGACCGACTGACTGACAGACTGACTGAATAAGGATGACTGACAGACTGACTGAATAAGGCTGACTGACTGACTGACTGACAGACTGACTGAATAAGGCTGACCGACTGACTGACTGCCTGACTGACTGACTGACTGAATGACTGACTGACTGACTGACCAAGACTGACTGACTGACTGACTGAGACTGGACTGGACTGACTGACTGACTGACTGACTGAGACTGACTGACTGCTTTAGTGACTAACTGACTGCACAGGACTGACCGACTGACTGACTGACTGACTGCCTGACTGACTGACTGACTGAATGACTGACTGACTGAGACTAAATGACTGACTGCTTGACTGACTGGCTGAAGGACTAACTGACTGACTGAGTGACTGACTGACTGGACTGACTGACTGAGACTGAATGACTGAGTGCATGACTGATTGACTGTCAGACTGACTGACTGACTTCGCAAAAGGGAAAAATAAAAAAAAAAGAATTATAAAATTAGAAAAAAATATTTGCATTTAAGATTTCCTTTCCGGCCGGGACTCGAACCCAGTACCACGCGCTAGGAACCCAACGGTCTAGCCATTAGGCTATCGGAGCTCTGTCGATGGAAGTCTTAAATATAATAAAAACAAAAAATGCACCTTGGTAATTATTGATTCAAACACTTTGAAATTTACAGGTCGAATAATTAAACTGACTCAGAATTTTTCTCCCTACATAAATAATCAATATTCGCAAAAGAGAAAAATTAAAAAAAAAGAAGAAGAAATTTCAAATTAGAAACTAAAAGTATACATTGAAGATTTTCGTTCAGGCTGGGACACGAACCCAGGGCCACTCGCTTGGAAGCCTAACACTCTAGCCATTAGTCTATGGGAGCTCTGTCGGTGGGAGTTTTAAATATAATAAAAACAAAAAATGCACCTTGGTAATTGTTTATTTAAACACTTTGAAATCTTCGTGTCGAAAAATTAAACTGACTCAGAAATTTCTTCCCTACATAAATAATCAATAATTGCAAAGGAAAGAAATTGAAAAAAAAAAGAATTTTCAAATTAGAAAAGAAATATATACATTGAAGATATTCGCTCCGGCTGGGACTCGAACCCAGGCCACTCGCTTGGAAGACCAGCGGTCTAGCCATTAGGCTATCGGAGTGTGTCGAGCGGAGTCTTACTGCCTGACTGATACTGCCTGACTGACAGACTGACTCACTGACTGACTGATACTGACTGACTGACTCACTGACTGACCGAGACTGACTGACTAACTGCCTGACTGACTGAGACTGGACTGACTGACTGACTGACTGACTGACTGACTGACTGATTGCTTGACTCTCTGACTGGCTATTTCACTGACTGGCTGAATGACTAAATGCCTGACTGACACTGACTGACTGACTGCTTGACTACCTGACTGACTGCTTGACTGACTAACTGACTGGACAGGACTGACCGACTGACTGACTGACAGACTGACTGAATAAGGATGACTGACAGACTGACTGAATAAGGCTGACTGACTGACTGACTGACAGACTGACTGAATAAGGCTGACCGACTGACTGACTGCCTGACTGACTGACTGACTGAATGACTGACTGACTGACTGACCGAGACTGACTGACTGACTGACTGAGACTGGACTGGACTGACTGACTGACAGACTGACTCACTGACTGACTGATACTGACTGACTGACCGAGACTGACTGACTAACTGCCTGACTGACTGAGACTGGACTGACTGACTGACTGACTGACTGACTGACTAACTGACTGACTGAGACTGACTGACTGACTGCTTGACTCTCTGACTGGCTATTTCACTGACTGACTGAATGACTAAATGACTGACTGACACTGACTGACTGACTGCTTGACTACCTGACTGACTGCTTGACTGACTAACTGACTGGACAGGACTGACCGACTGACTGACTGACAGACTGACTGAATAAGGATGACTGACAGACTGACTGAATAAGGCTGACTGACTGACTGACTGACAGACTGACTGAATAAGGCTGACCGACTGACTGACTGCCTGACTGACTGACTGACTGAATGACTGACTGACTGACTGACCGAGACTGACTGACTGACTGACTGAGACTGGACTGGACTGACTGACTGACTGACTGACTGAGACTGACTGACTGCTTTAGTGACTAACTGACTGCACAGGACTGACCGACTGACTGACTGACTGACTGCCTGACTGGCTGACTGACTGAATGACTGACTGACTGAGACTAAATGACTGACTGCTTGACTGACTGGCTGAAGGACTAACTGACTGACTGAGTGACTGACTGACTGGACTGACTGACTGAGACTGAATGACTGAGTGCTTGACTGATTGACTGTCAGACTGACTGACTGACTTCGCAAAAGGGAAAAATAAAAAAAAAAAGAATTATAAAATTAGAAAAAAATATTTGCATTTAAGATTTCCTTTCCGGCCGGGACTCGAACCCAGTACCACGCGCTAGGAACCCAACGGTCTAGCCATTAGGCTATCGGAGCTCTGTCGATGGAAGTCTTAAATATAATAAAACAAAAAATGCACCTTGGTAATTATTGATTCAAACACTTTGAAATTTACAGGTCGAATAATTAAACTGACTCAGAATTTTTCTCCCTACATAAATAATCAATATTCGCAAAAGAGAAAAATTTAAAAAAAAAGAAGAAGAAATTTCAAATTAGAAACTAAAAGTATACGTTGAAGATTTTCGTTCAGGCTGGGACTCGAACCCAGGGCCACTCGCTTAGAAGCCTAACACTCTAGCCATTAGTCTATGGGAGCTCTGTCGGTGGGAGTTTTAAATATAATAAAAACAAAAAATGCACCTTGGTAATTGTTTATTTAAACACTTTGAAATCTTCGTGTCGAAAAATTAAACTGACTCAGAATTTTCTTCCCTACATAAATAATCAATAATTGCAAAGGAAAGAAATTGAAAAAAAAAGAATTTTCAAATTAGAAAAGAAATATATACATTGAAGATATTCGCTCCGGCTGGGACTCGAACCCAGGCCACTCGCTTGGAAAACCAGCGGTCTAGCCATTAGGCTATCGGAGTTCTGTCGAGCGGAGTCTTACTGCCTGACTGATACTGCCTGACTGACAGACTGACTCACTGACTGACTGATACTGACTGACTGACTCACTGACTGACCGAGACTGACTGACTAACTGCCTGACTGACTGAGACTGGACTGACTGACTGACTGACTGACTGACTGACTAACTGACTGACTGAGACTGACTGACTGACTGCTTGACTCTCTGACTGGCTATTTCACTGACTGACTGAATGACTAAATGACTGACTGACACTGACTGACTGACTGCTTGACTACCTGACTGACTGCTTGACTGACTAACTGACTGGACAGGACTGACCGACTGACTGACTGACAGACTGACTGAATAAGGATGACTGACAGACTGACTGAATAAGGCTGACTGACTGACTGACTGACAGACTGACTGAATAAGGCTGACCGACTGACTGACTGCCTGACTGACTGACTGACTGAATGACTGACTGACTGACTGACCGAGACTGACTGACTGACTGACTGAGACTGGACTGGACTGACTGACTGACTGACTGACTGAGACTGACTGACTGCTTTAGTGACTAACTGACTGCACAGGACTGACCGACTGACTGACTGACTGACTGCCTGACTGACTGACTGACTGAATGACTGACTGACTGAGACTAAATGACTGACTGCTTGACTGACTGGCTGAAGGACTAACTGACTGACTGAGTGACTGACTGACTGGACTGACTGACTGAGACTGAATGACTGAGTGCATGACTGATTGACTGTCAGACTGACTGACTGACTTCGCAAAAGGGAAAAATAAAAAAAAAAGAATTATAAAATTAGAAAAAAATATTTGCATTTAAGATTTCCTTTCCGGCCGGGACTCGAACCCAGTACCACGCGCTAGGAACCCAACGGTCTAGCCATTAGGCTATCGGAGCTCTGTCGATGGAAGTCTTAAATATAATAAAAACAAAAAATGCACCTTGGTAATTATTGATTCAAACACTTTGAAATTTACAGGTCGAATAATTAAACTGACTCAGAATTTTTCTCCCTACATAAATAATCAATATTCGCAAAAGAGAAAAATTAAAAAAAAAGAAGAAGAAATTTCAAATTAGAAACTAAAAGTATACATTGAAGATTTTCGTTCAGGCTGGGACACGAACCCAGGGCCACTCGCTTGGAAGCCTAACACTCTAGCCATTAGTCTATGGGAGCTCTGTCGGTGGGAGTTTTAAATATAATAAAAACAAAAAATGCACCTTGGTAATTGTTTATTTAAACACTTTGAAATCTTCGTGTCGAAAAATTAAACTGACTCAGAATTTTCTTCCCTACATAAATAATCAATAATTGCAAAGGAAAGAAATTGAAAAAAAAAAGAATTTTCAAATTAGAAAAGAAATATATACATTGAAGATATTCGCTCCGGCTGGGACTCGAACCCAGGCCACTCGCTTGGAAGACCAGCGGTCTAGCCATTAGGCTATCGGAGTGTGTCGAGCGGAGTCTTACTGCCTGACTGATACTGCCTGACTGACAGACTGACTCACTGACTGACTGATACTGACTGACTGACTCACTGACTGACCGAGACTGACTGACTAACTGCCTGACTGACTGAGACTGGACTGACTGACTGACTGACTGACTGACTGACTGACTGATTGCTTGACTCTCTGACTGGCTATTTCACTGACTGACTGAATGACTAAATGCCTGACTGACACTGACTGACTGACTGCTTGACTACCTGACTGACTGCTTGACTGACTAACTGACTGGACAGGACTGACCGACTGACTGACTGACAGACTGACTGAATAAGGATGACTGACAGACTGACTGAATAAGGCTGACTGACTGACTGACTGACAGACTGACTGAATAAGGCTGACCGACTGACTGACTGCCTGACTGACTGACTGACTGAATGACTGACTGACTGACTGACCGAGACTGACTGACTGACTGACTGAGACTGGACTGGACTGACTGACTGACTGACTGACTGAGACTGACTGACTGCTTTAGTGACTAACTGACTGCACAGGACTGACCGACTGACTGACTGACTGACTGCCTGACTGGCTGACTGACTGAATGACTGACTGACTGAGACTAAATGACTGACTGCTTGACTGACTGGCTGAAGGACTAACTGACTGACTGAGTGACTGACTGACTGGACTGACTGACTGAGACTGAATGACTGAGTGCTTGACTGATTGACTGTCAGACTGACTGACTGACTTCGCAAAAGGGAAAAATAAAAAAAAAAGAATTATAAAATTAGAAAAAAATATTTGCATTTAAGATTTCCTTTCCGGCCGGGACTCGAACCCAGTACCACGCGCTAGGAACCCAACGGTCTAGCCTTTAGGCTATCGGAGCTCTGTCGATGGAAGTCTTAAATATAATAAAAACAAAAAATGCACCTTGGTAATTATTGATTCAAACACTTTGAAATTTACAGGTCGAATAATTAAACTGACTCAGAATTTTTCTCCCTACATAAATAATCAATATTCGCAAAAGAGAAAAATTAAAAAAAAAAGAAGTAGAAATTTCAAATTAGAAACTAAAAGTATACATTGAAGATTTTCGTTCAGGCTGGGACTCGAACCCAGGGCCACTCGCTTGGAAGCCTAACACTCTAGCCATTAGTCTATGGGAGCTCTGTCGGTGGGAGTTTTAAATATAATAAAAACAAAAAATGCACCTTGGTAATTGTTTATTTAAAAACTTTGAAATCTTCGTGTCGAAAAATTAAACTGACTCAGAATTTTCTTCCCTACATAAATAATCAATAATTGCAAAGGAAAGAAATTGAAAAAAAAATAATTTTCAAATTAGAAAAGAAATATATACATTGAAGATATTCGCTCCGGCTTGGACTCGAACCCAGGCCACTCGCTTGGAAGACCAGCGGTCTAGCCATTAGGCTATCGGAGTTCTGTCGAGCGGAGTCTTACTGCCTGACTGATACTGCCTAACTGACAGACTGACTCACTGACTGACTGATACTGACTGACTGACTCACTGACTGACCGAGACTGACTGACTAACTGCCTGACTGACTGAGACTGGACTGACTGACTGACTGACTGACTGACTAACTGACTGACTGAGACTGACTGACTGACTGCTTGACTCTCTGACTGGCTATTTCACTGACTGACTGAATGACTAAATGACTGACTGACACTGACTGACTGACTGTTTGACTACCTGACTGACTGCTTGACTGACTAACTGACTGGACAGGACTGACCGACTGACTGACTGACAGACTGACTGAATAAGGATGACTGACAGACTGACTGAATAAGGCTGACTGACTGACTGACTGACAGACTGACTGAATAAGGCTGACCGACTGACTGACTGCCTGACTGACTGACTGACTGACAGACTGACCGAGACTGACTGACTGACTGACTGAGACTGGACTGGACTGGACTGACTGACTGACTGACTGAGACTGACTGACTGCTTTAGTGACTAACTGACTGCACAGGACTGACCGACTGACTGACTGCCTGACTGACTGACTGACTGAATGACTGACTGACTGAGACTAAATGACTGACTGCTTGACTGACTGGCTGAAGGACTAACTGACTGACTGAGTGACTGACTGACTGGACTGACTGACTGAGACTGAATGACTGAGTGCTTGACTGATTGACTGTCAGACTGACTGACTGACTTCGCAAAAGGGAAAAATAAAAAAAAAAGAATTATAAAATTAGAAAAAAATATTTGCATTTAAGATTTCCTTTCCGGCCGGGACTCGAACCCAGTACCACGCGCTAGGAACCCAACGGTCTAGCCATTAGGCTATCGGAGCTCTGTCGATGGAAGTCTTAAATATAATAAAAACAAAAAATGCACCTTGGTAATTATTGATTCAAACACTTTGAAATTTACAGGTCGAATAATTAAACTGACTCAGAATTTTTCTCCCTACATAAATAATCAATATTCGCAAAAGAGAAAAATTAAAAAAAAAGAAGAAGAAATTTCAAATTAGAAACTAAAAGTATACATTGAAGATTTTCGTTCAGGCTGGGACTCGAACCCAGGGCCACTCGCTTGGAAGCCTAACACTCTAGCCATTAGTCTATGGGAGCTCTGTCGGTGGGAGTTTTAAATATAATAAAAACAAAAAATGCACCTTGGTAATTGTTTATTTAAACACTTTGAAATCTTCGTGTCGAAAAATTAAACTGACTCAGAATTTTCTTCCCTACATAAATAATCAATAATTGCAAAGGAAAGAAATTGAAAAAAAAAAGAATTTTCAAATTAGAAAAGAAATATATACATTGAAGATATTCGCTCCGGCTTGGACTCGAACCCAGGCCACTCGCTTGGAAGACCAGCGGTCTAGCCATTAGGCTATCGGAGTTCTGTCGAGCGGAGTCTTACTGCCTGACTGATACTGCCTGACTGACAGACTGACTCACTGACTGACTGATACTGACTGACTGACTCACTGACTGACCGAGACTGACTGACTAACTGCCTGACTGACTGAGACTGGACTGACTGACTGACTGACTGACTGACTGACTAACTGACTGACTGAGACTGACTGACTGACTGCTTGACTCTCTGACTGGCTATTTCACTGACTGACTGAATGACTAAATGACTGACTGACACTGACTGACTGACTGTTTGACTACCTGACTGACTGCTTGACTGACTAACTGACTGGACAGGACTGACCGACTGACTGACAGACTGACTGAATAAGGATGACTGACAGACTGACTGAATAAGGCTGACTGACTGACTGACTGACAGACTGACTGAATAAGGCTGACCGACTGACTGACTGCCTGACTGACTGACTGACTGAATGACTGACTGACTGACTGACCGAGACTGACTGACTGACTGACTGAGACTGGACTGGACTGACTGACTGACTGACTGACTGAGACTGACTGACTGCTTTAGTGACTAACTGACTGCACAGGACTGACCGACTGACTGACTGACTGACTGCCTGACTGACTGACTGACTGAATGACTGACTGACTGAGACTAAATGACTGACTGCTTGACTGACTGGCTGAAGGACTAACTGACTGACTGAGTGACTGACTGACTGGACTGACTGACTGAGACTGAATGACTGAGTGCTTGACTGATTGACTGTCAGACTGACTGACTGACTTCGCAAAAGGGAAAAATAAAAAAAAAAGAATTATAAAAAAATATTTGCATTTAAGATTTCCTTTCCGGCCGGGACTCGAACCCAGTACCACGCGCTTGGAACCCAACGGTCTAGCCATTAGGCTATCGGAGCTCTGTCGATGGAAGTCTTAAATATAATAAAAAAAAATGCACCTTGGTAATTATTGATTCAAACACTTTGAAATTTACAGGTCGAATAATTAAACTGACTCAGAATTTTTCTCCCTACATAAATAATCAATATTCGCAAAAGAGAAAAATTTAAAAAAAGAAGAAGAAATTTCAAATTAGAAACTAAAAGTATACATTGAAGATTTTCGTTCAGGCTGGGACTCGAACCCAGGGCCACTCGCTTGGAAGCCTAACACTCTAGCCATTAGTCTATGGGAGCTCTGTCGGTGGGAGTTTTAAATATAATAAAAACAAAAAATGCACCTTGGTAATTGTTTATTTAAACACTTTGAAATCTTCGTGTCGAAAAATTAAACTGACTCAGAATTTTCTTCCCTACATAAATAATCAATAATTGCAAAGGAAAGAAATTGAAAAAAAAAAAAGAATTTTCAAATTAGAAAAGAAATATATACATTGAAGATATTCGCTCCGGCTTGGACTCGAACCCAGGCCACTCGCTTGGAAGACCAGCGGTCTAGCCATTAGGCTATCGGAGTTCTGTCGAGCGGAGTCTTACTGCCTGACTGATACTGCCTGACTGACAGACTGACTCACTGACTGACTGATACTGACTGACTGACTCACTGACTGACCGAGACTGACTGACTAACTGCCTGACTGACTGAGACTGGACTGACTGACTGACTGACTGACTGACTGACTAACTGACTGACTGAGACTGACTGACTGACCGCTTGACTCTCTGACTCGCTATTTCACTGACTGACTGAATGACTAAATGACTGACTGACACTGACTGACTGACTGCTTGACTACCTGACTGACTGCTTGACTGACTAACTGACTGGACAGGACTGACCGACTGACTGACTGACAGACTGACTGAATAAGGATGACTGACAGACTGACTGAATAAGGCTGACTGACTGACTGACTGACAGACTGACTGAATAAGGCTGACCGACTGACTGACTGCCTGACTGACTGACTGACTGAATGACTGACTGACTGACTGACCGAGACTGACTGACTGACTGACTGAGACTGGACTGGACTGACTGACTGACTGACTGACTGAGACTGACTGACTGCTTTAGTGACTAACTGACTGCACAGGACTGACCGACTGACTGACTGACTGACTGCCTGACTGACTGACTGACTGAATGACTGACTGACTGAGACTAAATGACTGACTGCTTGACTGACTGGCTGAAGGACTAACTGACTGACTGAGTGACTGACTGACTGGACTGACTGACTGAGACTGAATGACTGAGTGCTTGACTGATTGACTGTCAGACTGACTGACTGACTTCGCAAAAGGGAAAAATAAAAAAAAAAGAATTATAAAAATAGAAAAAAATATTTGCATTTAAGATTTCTTTTCCGGCCGGGACTCGAACCCAGTACCACGCGCTAGGAACCCAACGGTCTAGCCATTAGGCTATCGGAGCTCTGTCGATGGAAGTCTTAAATATAATAAAAACAAAAAATGCACCTTGGTAATTATTGATTCAAACACTTTGAAATTTACAGGTCGAATAATTAAACTGACTCAGAATTTTTCTCCCTACATAAATAATCAATATTCGCAAAAGAGAAAAATTAAAAAAAAAAAGAAGAAATTTCAAATTAAAAACTAAAAGTATACATTGAAGATTTTCGTTCAGGCTGGGACTCGAACCCAGGGCCACTCGCTTGGAAGCCTAACACTCTAGCCATTAGTCTATGGGAGCTCTGTCGGTGGGAGTTTTAAATATAATAAAAATAAAAAATGCACCTTGGTAATTGTTTATTTAAACACTTGAAATCTTCGTGTCGAAAAATTAAACTGACTCAGAATTTTCTTCCCTACATAAATAATCAATAATTGCAAAGGAAAGAAATTGAAAAAAAAACGAATTTTCAAATTAGAAAAGAAATATATACATTGAAGATATTCGCTCCGGCTGGGACTCGAACCCAGGCCACTCGCTTGGAAGACCAGCGGTCTAGCCATTAGGCTATCGGAGTTCTGTCGAGCGGAGTCTTACTGCCTGACTGATACTGCCTGACTGACAGACTGACTCACTGACTGACTGATACTGACTGACTGACTGACTCACTGACTGACCGAGACTGACTGACTAACTGCCTGACTGACTGAGACTGGACTGACTGACTGACTGACTGACTGAGACTGACTGACTGACTGCTTGACTCTCTGACTGGCTATTTCACTGACTGACTGAATGACTAAATGACTGACTGACTGACTGCTTGACTACCTGACTGACTGCTTGACTGACTAACTGACTGGACAGGACTGACCGACTGACTGACTGACAGACTGACTGAATAAGGATGACTGACAGACTGACTGAATAAGGCTGACTGACTGACTGACTGACAGACTGACTGAATAAGGCTGACCGACTGACTGACTGCCTGACTGACTGACTGACTGAATGACTGACTGACTGACTGACTGACTGAGACTGACTGACTGCTTTAGTGACTAACTGACTGCACAGGACTGACCGACTGACTGACTGACTGACTGCCTGACTGACTGACTGACTGAATGACTGACTGACTGAGACTAAATGACTGACTGCTTGACTGACTGGCTGAAGGACTAACTGACTGACTGAGTGACTGACTGACTGGACTGACTGACTGAGACTGAATGACTGAGTGCTTGACTGATTGACTGTCAGACTGACTGACTGACTTCGCAAAAGGGAAAAATAAAAAAAAAAGAATTATAAAAATAGAAAAAAATATTTGCATTTAAGATTTCTTTTCCGGCCGGGACTCGAACCCAGTACCACGCGCTAGGAACCCAACGGTCTAGCCATTAGGCTATCGGAGCTCTGTCGATGGAAGTCTTAAATATAATAAAAACAAAAAATGCACCTTGGTAATTATTGATTCAAACACTTTGAAATTTACAGGTCGAATAATTAAACTGACTCAGAATTTTTCTCCCTACATAAATAATCAATATTCGCAAAAGAGAAAAATTAAAAAAAAAAAGAAGAAATTTCAAATTAAAAACTAAAAGTATACATTGAAGATTTTCGTTCAGGCTGGGACTCGAACCCAGGGCCACTCGCTTGGAAGCCTAACACTCTAGCCATTAGTCTATGGGAGCTCTGTCGGTGGGAGTTTTAAATATAATAAAAATAAAAAATGCACCTTGGTAATTGTTTATTTAAACACTTGAAATCTTCGTGTCGAAAAATTAAACTGACTCAGAATTTTCTTCCCTACATAAATAATCAATAATTGCAAAGGAAAGAAATTGAAAAAAAAACGAATTTTCAAATTAGAAAAGAAATATATACATTGAAGATATTCGCTCCGGCTGGGACTCGAACCCAGGCCACTCGCTTGGAAGACCAGCGGTCTAGCCATTAGGCTATCGGAGTTCTGTCGAGCGGAGTCTTACTGCCTGACTGATACTGCCTGACTGACAGACTGACTCACTGACTGACTGATACTGACTGACTGACTGACTCACTGACTGACCGAGACTGACTGACTAACTGCCTGACTGACTGAGACTGGACTGACTGACTGACTGACTGACTGAGACTGACTGACTGACTGCTTGACTCTCTGACTGGCTATTTCACTGACTGACTGAATGACTAAATGACTGACTGACACTGACTGACTGACTGCTTGACTACCTGACTGACTGCTTGACTGACTAACTGACTGGACAGGACTGACCGACTGACTGACTGACAGACTGACTGAATAAGGATGACTGACAGACTGACTGAATAAGGCTGACTGACTGACTGACTGACAGACTGACTGAATAAGGCTGACCGACTGACTGACTGCCTGACTGACTGACTGACTGAATGACTGACTGACTGACTGACTGACTGAGACTGACTGACTGCTTTAGTGACTAACTGACTGCACAGGACTGACCGACTGACTGACTGACTGACTGCCTGACTGACTGACTGACTGAATGACTGACTGACTGAGACTAAATGACTGACTGCTTGACTGACTGGCTGAAGGACTAACTGACTGACTGAGTGACTGACTGACTGGACTGACTGACTGAGACTGAATGACTGAGTGCTTGACTGATTGACTGTCAGACTGACTGACTGACTTCGCAAAAGGGAAAAATAAAAAAAAAAAGAATTATAAAATTAGAAAAAAATATTTGCATTTAAGATTTCCTTTCCGGCTGGGATTTGAACCCAGGGCGACACTCATGGAAGCCCAACGCTCTCGCCAATATACTATCGGATCTCTGTTGATCGGTGTCTTAATTATAATAAAAACAAAAAATGCACCTTAGTAATTATTGATCTAAAATCTTTGAAATCTAAAGGTCGAATGATTAAACTGACTCAGAATTTTCTTCCGTACATAAATAATCCATATTTGCAAAAGAAAGAAATTGAAAAAAAAAAGAATCTTCAAATTAGAAGAGAAATATATACATGGAAGATTTTCGTTCCGGCCGGGACTCGAACCCAGTACCACGCGCTTGGAACCCAACGGTCTAGCCATTAGGCTATTGGAGCTCTGTCGATAGAAGTCTTAAATATAATAAAAACAAAAAATGCACCTTGGTAATTATTGATTCAAACACTTTGAAATTTACAGGTCGAATAACTAAACTGACTCAGAATTTTTCTCCCTACATAAATAATCAATATTCGCAAAAGAGAAAAATTAAAAAAAAAAAGAAGAAGAAATTTCAAATTAGAAACTAAAAGTATACATTGAAGATTTTCGTTCAGGCTGGGACTCGAACCCAGGGCCACTCGCTTGGAAGCCTAACACTCTAGCCATTAGTCTATGGGAGCTCTGTCGGTGGGAGTTTTAAATATAATAAAAACAAAAAATGCACCTTGGTAATTGTTTATTTAAACACTTTGAAATCTTCGTGTCGAAAAATTAAACTGACTCAGAATTTTCTTCCCTACATAAATAATCAATAATTGCAAAGGAAAGAAATTGAAAAAAAAAAAGAATTTTCAAATTAGAAAAGAAATATATACGTTGAAGATATTCGCTCCGGCTGGGACTCGAACCCAGGCCACTCGCTTGGAAGACCAGCGGTCTAGCCATTAGGCTATCGGAGTTCTGTCGATGCGGAGTCTTACTGCCTGACTGATACTGCCTGACTGACAGACTGACTCACTGACTGACTGATACTGACTGACTGACTCACTGACTGACCGAGACTGACTGACTAACTGCCTGACTGACTGAGACTGGACTGACTGACTGACTGACTGACTGACTGACTAACTGACTGACTGAGACTGACTGACTGACTGCTTGACTCTCTGACTGGCTATTTCACTGACTGACTGAATGACTAAATGACTGACTGACACTGACTGACTGAATGCTTGACTACCTGACTGACTGCTTGACTGACTAACTGACTGGACAGGACTGACCGACTGACTGACTGACAGACTGACTGAATAAGGATGACTGACAGACTGACTGAATAAGGCTGACTGACTGACTGACTGACAGACTGACTGAATAAGGCTGACCGACTGACTGACTGCCTGACTGACTGACTGCCTGAATGACTGACTGACTGACTGACCGAGACTGACTGACTGACTGACTGAGACTGGACTGGACTGACTGACTGACTGACTGACTGAGACTGACTGACTGCTTTAGTGACTAACTGACTGCACAGGACTGACCGACTGACTGACTGACCGACTGACTGACTGACTGACTGCCTGACTGACTGACTGACTGAATGACTGACTGACTGAGACTAAATGACTGACTGCTTGACTGACTGGCTGAAGGACTAACTGACTGACTGAGTGACTGACTGACTGGACTGACTGACTGAGACTGAATGACTGAGTGCTTGACTGATTGACTGTCAGACTGACTGACTGACTTCGCAAAAGGGAAAAATTAAAAAAAAGAATTATAAAATTAGAAAAAAATATTTGCATTTAAGATTTCCTTTCCGGCCGGGACTCGAACCCAGTACCACGCGCTACCGCCGCACTCAGCCGTGCGGGGGGCCCGCTACGTTTACCCCCCGAGCGGTGGAACCTAAGGCCTACGGCTAAGAGGTGGGGTGCGTGCGGAGAAAAGTACCACGCGCTAGGAACCCAACGGTCTAGCCATTAGGCTATCGGAGCTCTGTCGATGGAAGTCTTAAATATAATAAAAACAAAAAATGCACCTTGGTAATTATTGATTCAAACACTTTGAAATTTACAGGTCGAATAATTAAACTGACTCAGAATTTTTCTCCCTACATAAATAGTCAATATTCGCAAAAGAGAAAAATTAAAAAAAAAAAGAAGAAGAAATTTCAAATTAGAAACTAAAAGTATACATTGAAGATTTTCGTTCAGGCTGGGACTCGAACCCAGGGCCACTCGCATGGAAGCCTAACACTCTAGCCATTAGTCTATGGGAGCTCTGTCGGTGGGTGTTTTAAATATAATAAAAACAAAAAATGCACCTTGGTAATTGTTTATTTAAACACTTTGAAATCTTCGTGTCGAAAAATTAAACTGACTCAGAATTTTCTTCCCTACATAAATAATCAATAATTGCAAATGAAAGAAATTGAAAAAAAAAAGAATTTTCAAATTAGAAAAGAAATATATACATTGAAGATATTCGCTCCGGCTGGGACTCGAACCCAGGCCACTCGCTTGGAAGACCAGCGGTCTAGCCATTAGGCTATCGGAGTTCTGTCGAGCGGAGTCTTACTGCCTGACTGATACTGCCTGAATGACAGACTGACTCACTGACTGACTGATACTGACTGACTGACTCACTGACTGACCGAGACTGACTGACTAACTGCCTGACTGACTGAGACTGGACTGACTGACTGACTGACTGACTGACTGACTAACTGACTGACTGAGACTGACTGACTGACCGCTTGACTCTCTGACTGGCTATTTCACTGACTGACTGAATGACTAAATGACTGACTGACACTGACTGACTGACTGCTTGACTACCTGACTGACTGCTTGACTGACTAACTGACTGGACAGGACTGACCGACTGACTGACTGACAGACTGACTGAATAAGGATGACTGACAGACTGACTGAATAAGGCTGACTGACTGACTGACTGACAGACTGACTGAATAAGGCTGACCGACTGACTGACTGCCTGACTGACTGACTGACTGAATGACTGACTGACTGACTGACCGAGACTGACTGACTGACTGACTGAGACTGGACTGGACTGACTGACTGACTGACTGACTGAGACTGACTGACTGCTTTAGTGACTAACTGACTGCACAGGACTGACCGACTGACTGACTGACTGACTGCCTGACTGACTGACTGACTGAATGACTGACTGACTGAGACTAAATGACTGACTGCTTGACTGACTGGCTGAAGGACTAACTGACTGACTGAGTGACTGACTGACTGGACTGACTGACTGAGACTGAATGACTGAGTGCTTGACTGATTGACTGTCAGACTGACTGACTGACTTCGCAAAAGGGAAAAATAAAAAAAAAAGAATTATAAAAATAGAAAAAAATATTTGCATTTAAGATTTCTTTTCCGGCCGGGACTCGAACCCAGTACCACGCGCTAGGAACCCAACGGTCTAGCCATTAGGCTATCGGAGCTCTGTCGATGGAAGTCTTAAATATAATAAAAACAAAAAATGCACCTTGGTAATTATTGATTCAAACACTTTGAAATTTACAGGTCGAATAATTAAACTGACTCAGAATTTTTCTCCCTACATAAATAATCAATATTCGCAAAAGAGAAAAATTAAAAAAAAAAAGAAGAAATTTCAAATTAAAAACTAAAAGTATACATTGAAGATTTTCGTTCAGGCTGGGACTCGAACCCAGGGCCACTCGCTTGGAAGCCTAACACTCTAGCCATTAGTCTATGGGAGCTCTGTCGGTGGGAGTTTTAAATATAATAAAAATAAAAAATGCACCTTGGTAATTGTTTATTTAAACACTTGAAATCTTCGTGTCGAAAAATTAAACTGACTCAGAATTTTCTTCCCTACATAAATAATCAATAATTGCAAAGGAAAGAAATTGAAAAAAAAACGAATTTTCAAATTAGAAAAGAAATATATACATTGAAGATATTCGCTCCGGCTGGGACTCGAACCCAGGCCACTCGCTTGGAAGACCAGCGGTCTAGCCATTAGGCTATCGGAGTTCTGTCGAGCGGAGTCTTACTGCCTGACTGATACTGCCTGACTGACAGACTGACTCACTGACTGACTGATACTGACTGACTGACTGACTCACTGACTGACCGAGACTGACTGACTAACTGCCTGACTGACTGAGACTGGACTGACTGACTGACTGACTGACTGAGACTGACTGACTGACTGCTTGACTCTCTGACTGGCTATTTCACTGACTGACTGAATGACTAAATGACTGACTGACACTGACTGACTGACTGCTTGACTACCTGACTGACTGCTTGACTGACTAACTGACTGGACAGGACTGACCGACTGACTGACTGACAGACTGACTGAATAAGGATGACTGACAGACTGACTGAATAAGGCTGACTGACTGACTGACTGACAGACTGACTGAATAAGGCTGACCGACTGACTGACTGCCTGACTGACTGACTGACTGAATGACTGACTGACTGACTGACTGACTGAGACTGACTGACTGCTTTAGTGACTAACTGACTGCACAGGACTGACCGACTGACTGACTGACTGACTGCCTGACTGACTGACTGACTGAATGACTGACTGACTGAGACTAAATGACTGACTGCTTGACTGACTGGCTGAAGGACTAACTGACTGACTGAGTGACTGACTGACTGGACTGACTGACTGAGACTGAATGACTGAGTGCTTGACTGATTGACTGTCAGACTGACTGACTGACTTCGCAAAAGGGAAAAATAAAAAAAAAAAGAATTATAAAAATAGAAAAAAATATTTGCATTTAAGATTTCCTTTCCGGCCGGGACTCGAACCCAGTACCACGCGCTTGGAACCCAACGGTCTAGCCATTAGGCTATCGGAGCTCTGTCGATGGAAGTCTTAAATATAATAAAAAAAAATGCACCTTGGTAATTATTGATTCAAACACTTTGAAATTTACAGGTCGAATAATTAAACTGACTCAGAATTTTTCTCCCTACATAAATAATCAATATTCGCAAAAGAGAAAAATTTAAAAAAAGAAGAAGAAATTTCAAATTAGAAACTAAAAGTATACATTGAAGATTTTCGTTCAGGCTGGGACTCGAACCCAGGGCCACTCGCTTGGAAGCCTAACACTCTAGCCATTAGTCTATGGGAGCTCTGTCGGTGGGAGTTTTAAATATAATAAAAACAAAAAATGCACCTTGGTAATTGTTTATTTAAACACTTTGAAATCTTCGTGTCGAAAATTTAAACTGACTCAGAATTTTCTTCCCTACATAAATAATCAATAATTGCAAAGGAAAGAAATTGAAAAAAAAAAAAGAATTTTCAAATTAGAAAAGAAATATATACATTGAAGATATTCGCTCCGGCTTGGACTCGAACCCAGGCCACTCGCTTGGAAGACCAGCGGTCTAGCCATTAGGCTATCGGAGTTCTGTCGAGCGGAGTCTTACTGCCTGACTGATACTGCCTGACTGACAGACTGACTCACTGACTGACTGATACTGACTGACTGACTCACTGACTGACCGAGACTGACTGACTAACTGCCTGACTGACTGAGACTGGACTGACTGACTGACTGACTGACTGACTGACTAACTGACTGACTGAGACTGACTGACTGACCGCTTGACTCTCTGACTGGCTATTTCACTGACTGACTGAATGACTAAATGACTGACTGACACTGACTGACTGACTGCTTGACTACCTGACTGACTGCTTGACTGACTAACTGACTGGACAGGACTGACCGACTGACTGACTGACAGACTGACTGAATAAGGATGACTGACAGACTGACTGAATAAGGCTGACTGACTGACTGACTGACAGACTGACTGAATAAGGCTGACCGACTGACTGACTGCCTGACTGACTGACTGACTGAATGACTGACTGACTGACTGACCGAGACTGACTGACTGACTGACTGAGACTGGACTGGACTGACTGACTGACTGACTGACTGAGACTGACTGACTGCTTTAGTGACTAACTGACTGCACAGGACTGACCGACTGACTGACTGACTGACTGCCTGACTGACTGACTGACTGAATGACTGACTGACTGAGACTAAATGACTGACTGCTTGACTGACTGGCTGAAGGACTAACTGACTGACTGAGTGACTGACTGACTGGACTGACTGACTGAGACTGAATGACTGAGTGCTTGACTGATTGACTGTCAGACTGACTGACTGACTTCGCAAAAGGGAAAAATAAAAAAAAAAGAATTATAAAAATAGAAAAAAATATTTGCATTTAAGATTTCTTTTCCGGCCGGGACTCGAACCCAGTACCACGCGCTAGGAACCCAACGGTCTAGCCATTAGGCTATCGGAGCTCTGTCGATGGAAGTCTTAAATATAATAAAAACAAAAAATGCACCTTGGTAATTATTGATTCAAACACTTTGAAATTTACAGGTCGAATAATTAAACTGACTCAGAATTTTTCTCCCTACATAAATAATCAATATTCGCAAAAGAGAAAAATTAAAAAAAAAAAGAAGAAATTTCAAATTAAAAACTAAAAGTATACATTGAAGATTTTCGTTCAGGCTGGGACTCGAACCCAGGGCCACTCGCTTGGAAGCCTAACACTCTAGCCATTAGTCTATGGGAGCTCTGTCGGTGGGAGTTTTAAATATAATAAAAATAAAAAATGCACCTTGGTAATTGTTTATTTAAACACTTGAAATCTTCGTGTCGAAAAATTAAACTGACTCAGAATTTTCTTCCCTACATAAATAATCAATAATTGCAAATGAAAGAAATTGAAAAAAAAAAGAATTTTCAAATTAGAAAAGAAATATATACATTGAAGATATTCGCTCCGGCTGGGACTCGAACCCAGGCCACTCGCTTGGAAGACCAGCGGTCTAGCCATTAGGCTATCGGAGTTCTGTCGAGCGGAGTCTTACTGCCTGACTGATACTGCCTGAATGACAGACTGACTCACTGACTGACTGATACTGACTGACTGACTCACTGACTGACCGAGACTGACTGACTAACTGCCTGACTGACTGAGACTGGACTGACTGACTGACTGACTGACTGACTGACTAACTGACTGACTGAGACTGACTGACTGACCGCTTGACTCTCTGACTGGCTATTTCACTGACTGACTGAATGACTAAATGACTGACTGACACTGACTGACTGACTGCTTGACTACCTGACTGACTGCTTGACTGACTAACTGACTGGACAGGACTGACCGACTGACTGACTGACAGACTGACTGAATAAGGATGACTGACAGACTGACTGAATAAGGCTGACTGACTGACTGACTGACAGACTGACTGAATAAGGCTGACCGACTGACTGACTGCCTGACTGACTGACTGACTGAATGACTGACTGACTGACTGACCGAGACTGACTGACTGACTGACTGAGACTGGACTGGACTGACTGACTGACTGACTGACTGAGACTGGACTGGACTGACTGACTGACTGACTGACTGAGACTGACTGACTGCTTTAGTGACTAACTGACTGCACAGGACTGACCGACTGACTGACTGACTGACTGCCTGACTGACTGACTGACTGAATGACTGACTGACTGAGACTAAATGACTGACTGCTTGACTGACTGGCTGAAGGACTAACTGACTGACTGAGTGACTGACTGACTGGACTGACTGACTGAGACTGAATGACTGAGTGCTTGACTGATTGACTGTCAGACTGACTGACTGACTTCGCAAAAGGGAAAAATAAAAAAAAAAGAATTATAAAAATAGAAAAAAATATTTGCATTTAAGATTTCTTTTCCGGCCGGGACTCGAACCCAGTACCACGCGCTAGGAACCCAACGGTCTAGCCATTAGGCTATCGGAGCTCTGTCGATGGAAGTCTTAAATATAATAAAAACAAAAAATGCACCTTGGTAATTATTGATTCAAACACTTTGAAATTTACAGGTCGAATAATTAAACTGACTCAGAATTTTTCTCCCTACATAAATAATCAATATTCGCAAAAGAGAAAAATTAAAAAAAAAAAGAAGAAATTTCAAATTAAAAACTAAAAGTATACATTGAAGATTTTCGTTCAGGCTGGGACTCGAACCCAGGGCCACTCGCTTGGAAGCCTAACACTCTAGCCATTAGTCTATGGGAGCTCTGTCGGTGGGAGTTTTAAATATAATAAAAATAAAAAATGCACCTTGGTAATTGTTTATTTAAACACTTGAAATCTTCGTGTCGAAAAATTAAACTGACTCAGAATTTTCTTCCCTACATAAATAATCAATAATTGCAAAGGAAAGAAATTGAAAAAAAAACGAATTTTCAAATTAGAAAAGAAATATATACATTGAAGATATTCGCTCCGGCTGGGACTCGAACCCAGGCCACTCGCTTGGAAGACCAGCGGTCTAGCCATTAGGCTATCGGAGTTCTGTCGAGCGGAGTCTTACTGCCTGACTGATACTGCCTGACTGACAGACTGACTCACTGACTGACTGATACTGACTGACTGACTGACTCACTGACTGACCGAGACTGACTGACTAACTGCCTGACTGACTGAGACTGGACTGACTGACTGACTGACTGACTGAGACTGACTGACTGACTGCTTGACTCTCTGACTGGCTATTTCACTGACTGACTGAATGACTAAATGACTGACTGACACTGACTGACTGACTGCTTGACTACCTGACTGACTGCTTGACTGACTAACTGACTGGACAGGACTGACCGACTGACTGACTGACAGACTGACTGAATAAGGATGACTGACAGACTGACTGAATAAGGCTGACTGACTGACTGACTGACAGACTGACTGAATAAGGCTGACCGACTGACTGACTGCCTGACTGACTGACTGACTGAATGACTGACTGACTGACTGACTGACTGAGACTGACTGACTGCTTTAGTGACTAACTGACTGCACAGGACTGACCGACTGACTGACTGACTGACTGCCTGACTGACTGACTGACTGAATGACTGACTGACTGAGACTAAATGACTGACTGCTTGACTGACTGGCTGAAGGACTAACTGACTGACTGAGTGACTGACTGACTGGACTGACTGACTGAGACTGAATGACTGAGTGCTTGACTGATTGACTGTCAGACTGACTGACTGACTTCGCAAAAGGGAAAAATAAAAAAAAAAGAATTATAAAAATAGAAAAAAATATTTGCATTTAAGATTTCTTTTCCGGCCGGGACTCGAACCCAGTACCACGCGCTAGGAACCCAACGGTCTAGCCATTAGGCTATCGGAGCTCTGTCGATGGAAGTCTTAAATATAATAAAAACAAAAAATGCACCTTGGTAATTATTGATTCAAACACTTTGAAATTTACAGGTCGAATAATTAAACTGACTCAGAATTTTTCTCCCTACATAAATAATCAATATTCGCAAAAGAGAAAAATTAAAAAAAAAAAGAAGAAATTTCAAATTAAAAACTAAAAGTATACATTGAAGATTTTCGTTCAGGCTGGGACTCGAACCCAGGGCCACTCGCTTGGAAGCCTAACACTCTAGCCATTAGTCTATGGGAGCTCTGTCGGTGGGAGTTTTAAATATAATAAAAATAAAAAATGCACCTTGGTAATTGTTTATTTAAACACTTGAAATCTTCGTGTCGAAAAATTAAACTGACTCAGAATTTTCTTCCCTACATAAATAATCAATAATTGCAAAGGAAAGAAATTGAAAAAAAAACGAATTTTCAAATTAGAAAAGAAATATATACATTGAAGATATTCGCTCCGGCTGGGACTCGAACCCAGGCCACTCGCTTGGAAGACCAGCGGTCTAGCCATTAGGCTATCGGAGGTCTGTCGAGCGGAGTCTTACTGCCTGACTGATACTGCCTGACTGACAGACTGACTCACTGACTGACTGATACTGACTGACTGACTGACTCACTGACTGACCGAGACTGACTGACTAACTGCCTGACTGACTGAGACTGGACTGACTGACTGACTGACTGACTGAGACTGACTGACTGACTGCTTGACTCTCTGACTGGCTATTTCACTGACTGACTGAATGACTAAATGACTGACTGACACTGACTGACTGACTGCTTGACTACCTGACTGACTGCTTGACTGACTAACTGACTGGACAGGACTGACCGACTGACTGACTGACAGACTGACTGAATAAGGATGACTGACAGACTGACTGAATAAGGCTGACTGACTGACTGACTGACAGACTGACTGAATAAGGCTGACCGACTGACTGACTGCCTGACTGACTGACTGACTGAATGACTGACTGACTGACTGACTGACTGAGACTGACTGACTGCTTTAGTGACTAACTGACTGCACAGGACTGACCGACTGACTGACTGACTGACTGCCTGACTGACTGACTGACTGAATGACTGACTGACTGAGACTAAATGACTGACTGCTTGACTGACTGGCTGAAGGACTAACTGACTGACTGAGTGACTGACTGACTGGACTGACTGACTGAGACTGAATGACTGAGTGCTTGACTGATTGACTGTCAGACTGACTGACTGACTTCGCAAAAGGGAAAAATAAAAAAAAAAAGAATTATAAAATTAGAAAAAAATATTTGCATTTAAGATTTCCTTTCCGGCTGGGATTTGAACCCAGGGCGACACTCATGGAAGCCCAACGCTCTCGCCAATATACTATCGGATCTCTGTTGATCGGTGTCTTAATTATAATAAAAACAAAAAATGCACCTTAGTAATTATTGATCTAAAATCTTTGAAATCTAAAGGTCGAATGATTAAACTGACTCAGAATTTTCTTCCGTACATAAATAATCCATATTTGCAAAAGAAAGAAATTGAAAAAAAAAAGAATCTTCAAATTAGAAGAGAAATATATACATGGAAGATTTTCGTTCCGGCCGGGACTCGAACCCAGTACCACGCGCTTGGAACCCAACGGTCTAGCCATTAGGCTATTGGAGCTCTGTCGATAGAAGTCTTAAATATAATAAAAACAAAAAATGCACCTTGGTAATTATTGATTCAAACACTTTGAAATTTACAGGTCGAATAACTAAACTGACTCAGAATTTTTCTCCCTACATAAATAATCAATATTCGCAAAAGAGAAAAATTAAAAAAAAAAAAGAAGAAGAAATTTCAAATTAGAAACTAAAAGTATACATTGAAGATTTTCGTTCAGGCTGGGACTCGAACCCAGGGCCACTCGCTTGGAAGCCTAACACTCTAGCCATTAGTCTATGGGAGCTCTGTCGGTGGGAGTTTTAAATATAATAAAAACAAAAAATGCACCTTGGTAATTGTTTATTTAAACACTTTGAAATCTTCGTGTCGAAAAATTAAACTGACTCAGAATTTTCTTCCCTACATAAATAATCAATAATTGCAAAGGAAAGAAATTGAAAAAAAAAAGAATTTTCAAATTAGAAAAGAAATATATACGTTGAAGATATTCGCTCCGGCTGGGACTCGAACCCAGGCCACTCGCTTGGAAGACCAGCGGTCTAGCCATTAGGCTATCGGAGTTCTGTCGATGCGGAGTCTTACTGCCTGACTGATACTGCCTGACTGACAGACTGACTCACTGACTGACTGATACTGACTGACTGACTCACTGACTGACCGAGACTGACTGACTAACTGCCTGACTGACTGAGACTGGACTGACTGACTGACTGACTGACTGACTGACTAACTGACTGACTGAGACTGACTGACTGACTGCTTGACTCTCTGACTGGCTATTTCACTGACTGACTGAATGACTAAATGACTGACTGACACTGACTGACTGAATGCTTGACTACCTGACTGACTGCTTGACTGACTAACTGACTGGACAGGACTGACCGACTGACTGACTGACAGACTGACTGAATAAGGATGACTGACAGACTGACTGAATAAGGCTGACTGACTGACTGACTGACAGACTGACTGAATAAGGCTGACCGACTGACTGACTGCCTGACTGACTGACTGCCTGAATGACTGACTGACTGACTGACCGAGACTGACTGACTGACTGACTGAGACTGGACTGGACTGACTGACTGACTGACTGACTGAGACTGACTGACTGCTTTAGTGACTAACTGACTGCACAGGACTGACCGACTGACTGACTGACCGACTGACTGACTGACTGACTGCCTGACTGACTGACTGACTGAATGACTGACTGACTGAGACTAAATGACTGACTGCTTGACTGACTGGCTGAAGGACTAACTGACTGACTGAGTGACTGACTGACTGGACTGACTGACTGAGACTGAATGACTGAGTGCTTGACTGATTGACTGTCAGACTGACTGACTGACTTCGCAAAAGGGAAAAATTAAAAAAAAGAATTATAAAATTAGAAAAAAATATTTGCATTTAAGATTTCCTTTCCGGCCGGGACTCGAACCCAGTACCACGCGCTACCGCCGCACTCAGCCGTGCGGGGGGCCCGCTACGTTTACCCCCCGAGCGGTGGAACCTAAGGCCTACGGCTAAGAGGTGGGGTGCGTGCGGAGAAAAGTACCACGCGCTAGGAACCCAACGGTCTAGCCATTAGGCTATCGGAGCTCTGTCGATGGAAGTCTTAAATATAATAAAAACAAAAAATGCACCTTGGTAATTATTGATTCAAACACTTTGAAATTTACAGGTCGAATAATTAAACTGACTCAGAATTTTTCTCCCTACATAAATAGTCAATATTCGCAAAAGAGAAAAATTAAAAAAAAAAAGAAGAAGAAATTTCAAATTAGAAACTAAAAGTATACATTGAAGATTTTCGTTCAGGCTGGGACTCGAACCCAGGGCCACTCGCATGGAAGCCTAACACTCTAGCCATTAGTCTATGGGAGCTCTGTCGGTGGGTGTTTTAAATATAATAAAAACAAAAAATGCACCTTGGTAATTGTTTATTTAAACACTTTGAAATCTTCGTGTCGAAAAATTAAACTGACTCAGAATTTTCTTCCCTACATAAATAATCAATAATTGCAAATGAAAGAAATTGAAAAAAAAAAGAATTTTCAAATTAGAAAAGAAATATATACATTGAAGATATTCGCTCCGGCTGGGACTCGAACCCAGGCCACTCGCTTGGAAGACCAGCGGTCTAGCCATTAGGCTATCGGAGTTCTGTCGAGCGGAGTCTTACTGCCTGACTGATACTGCCTGAATGACAGACTGACTCACTGACTGACTGATACTGACTGACTGACTCACTGACTGACCGAGACTGACTGACTAACTGCCTGACTGACTGAGACTGGACTGACTGACTGACTGACTGACTGACTGACTGACTAACTGACTGACTGAGACTGACTGACTGACTGCTTGACTCTCTGACTGGCTATTTCACTGACTGACTGAATGACTAAATGACTGACTGACACTGACTGACTGACTGCTTGACTACCTGACTGACTGCTTGACTGACTAACTGACTGGACAGGACTGACCGACTGACTGACTGACAGACTGACTGAATAAGGATGACTGACAGACTGACTGAATAAGGCTGACTGACTGACTGACTGACAGACTGACTGAATAAGGCTGACCGACTGACTGACTGCCTGACTGACTGACTGACTGAATGACTGACTGACTGACTGACCGAGACTGACTGACTGACTGACTGAGACTGGACTGGACTGACTGACTGACTGACTGACTGAGACTGACTGACTGCTTTAGTGACTAACTGACTGCACAGGACTGACCGACTGACTGACTGACTGACTGCCTGACTGACTGACTGACTGAATGACTGACTGACTGAGACTAAATGACTGACTGCTTGACTGACTGGCTGAAGGACTAACTGACTGACTGAGTGACTGACTGACTGGACTGACTGACTGGACTGACTGACTGAGACTGAATGACTGAGTGCTTGACTGATTGACTGTAGACTGACTGACTGACTTCGCAAAAGGGAAAAATAAAAAAAAAAGAATTATAAAATTAGAAAAAAAATATTTGCATTTAAGATTTCCTTTCCGGCCGGGACTCGAACCCAGTACCACGCGCTTGGAACCCAACGGTCTAGCCATTAGGCTATTGGAGCTCTGTCGATGGAAGTCTTAAATATAATAAAAACAAAAAATGCACCTTGGTAATTATTGATTCAAACACTTTGAAATTTACAGGTCGAATAACTAAACTGACTCAGAATTTTTCTCCCTACATAAATAATCAATATTCGCAAAAGAGAAAAATTAAAAAAAAAAGAAGAAGAAATTTCAAATTAGAAACTAAAAGTATACATTGAAGATTTTCGTTCAGGCTGGGACTCGAACCCAGGGCCACTCGCTTGGAAGCCTAACACACTAGCCATTAGTCTATGGGAGCTCTGTCGGTGGGAGTTTTAAATATAATAAAAACAAAAAATGCACCTTGGTAATTGTTTATTTAAACACTTTGAAATCTTCGTGTCGAAAAATTAAACTGACTCAGAATTTTCTTCCCTACATAAATAATCAATAATTGCAAAGGAAAGAAATTGAAAAAAAAAAGAATTTTCAAATTAGAAAAGAAATATATACGTTGAAGATATTCGCTCCGGCTGGGACTCGAACCCAGGCCACTCGCTTGGAAGACCAGCGGTCTAGCCATTAGGCTATCGGAGTTCTGTCGATGCGGAGTCTTACTGCCTGACTGATACTGCCTGACTGACAGACTGACTCACTGACTGACTGATACTGACTGACTGACTCACTGACTGACCGAGACTGACTGACTAACTGCCTGACTGACTGAGACTGGACTGACTGACTGACTGACTGACTGACTGACTAACTGACTGACTGAGACTGACTGACTGACTGCTTGACTCTCTGACTGGCTATTTCACTGACTGACTGAATGACTAAATGACTGACTGACACTGACTGACTGAATGCTTGACTACCTGACTGACTGCTTGACTGACTAACTGACTGGACAGGACTGACCGACTGACTGACTGACAGACTGACTGAATAAGGATGACTGACAGACTGACTGAATAAGGCTGACTGACTGACTGACTGACAGACTGACTGAATAAGGCTGACCGACTGACTGACTGCCTGACTGACTGACTGACTGAATGACTGACTGACTGACTGACCGAGACTGACTGACTGACTGACTGAGACTGGACTGGACTGACTGACTGACTGACTGACTGAGACTGACTGACTGCTTTAGTGACTAACTGACTGCACAGGACTGACCGACTGACTGACTGACCGACTGACTGACTGACTGACTGCCTGACTGACTGACTGACTGAATGACTGACTGACTGAGACTAAATGACTGACTGCTTGACTGACTGGCTGAAGGACTAACTGACTGACTGAGTGACTGACTGACTGGACTGACTGACTGAGACTGAATGACTGAGTGCTTGACTGATTGACTGTCAGACTGACTGACTGACTTCGCAAAAGGGAAAAATAAAAAAAAAAGAATTATAAAATTAGAAAAAAATATTTGCATTTAAGATTTCCTTTCCGGCCGGGACTCGAACCCAGTACCACGCGCTACCGCCGCACTCAGCCGTGCGGGGGGCCCGCTACGTTTACCCCCCGAGCGGTGGAACCTAAGGCCTACGGCTAAGAGGTGGGGTGCGTGCGGAGAAAAGTACCACGCGCTAGGAACCCAACGGTCTAGCCATTAGGCTATCGGAGCTCTGTCGATGGAAGTCTTAAATATAATAAAAACAAAAAATGCACCTTGGTAATTATTGATTCAAACACTTTGAAATTTACAGGTCGAATAATTAAACTGACTCAGAATTTTTCTCCCTACATAAATAGTCAATATTCGCAAAAGAGAAAAATTAAAAAAAAAAAGAAGAAGAAATTTCAAATTAGAAACTAAAAGTATACATTGAAGATTTTCGTTCAGGCTGGGACTCGAACCCAGGGCCACTCGCATGGAAGCCTAACACTCTAGCCATTAGTCTATGGGAGCTCTGTCGGTGGGTGTTTTAAATATAATAAAAACAAAAAATGCACCTTGGTAATTGTTTATTTAAACACTTTGAAATCTTCGTGTCGAAAAATTAAACTGACTCAGAATTTTCTTCCCTACATAAATAATCAATAATTGCAAATGAAAGAAATTGAAAAAAAAAAGAATTTTCAAATTAGAAAAGAAATATATACATTGAAGATATTCGCTCCGGCTGGGACTCGAACCCAGGCCACGCGCTTGGAAGACCAGCGGTCTAGCCATTAGGCTATCGGAGTTCTGTCGAGCGGAGTCTTATTGCCTGACTGATACTGCCTGACTGACAGACTGACTCACTGACTGACTGATACTGACTGACTGACTCACTGACTGACCGAGACTGACTGACTAACTGCCTGACTGACTGAGACTGGACTGACTGACTGACTGACTGACTGACTGACTAACTGACTGACTGAGACTGACTGACTGACTGCTTGACTCTCTGACTGGCTATTTCACTGACTGACTGAATGACTAAATGACTGACTGACACTGACTGACTGACTGCTTGACTACCTGACTGACTGCTTGACTGACTAACTGACTGGACAGGACTGACCGACTGACTGACTGACAGACTGACTGAATAAGGATGACTGACAGACTGACTGAATAAGGCTGACTGACTGACTGACTGACAGACTGACTGAATAAGGCTGACCGACTGACTGCCTGACTGACTGACTGACTGAATGACTGACTGACTGACTGACCGAGACTGACTGACTGACTGACTGAGACTGGACTGGACTGACTGACTGACTGACTGACTGAGACTTACTGACTGCTTTAGTGACTAACTGACTGCACAGGACTGACCGACTGACTGACTGACTGACTGCCTGACTGACTGACTGACTGAATGACTGACTGACTGAGACTAAATGACTGACTGCTTGACTGACTGGCTGAAGGACTAACTGACTGACTGAGTGACTGACTGACTGGACTGACTGACTGAGACTGAATGACTGAGTGCTTGACTGATTGACTGTAGACTGACTGACTGACTTCGCAAAAGGGAAAAATAAAAAAAAAAAGAATTATAAAATTAGAAAAAAAATATTTGCATTTAAGATTTCCTTTCCGGCCGGGACTCGAACCCAGTACCACGCGCTTGGAACCCAACGGTCTAGCCATTAGGCTATTGGAGCTCTGTCGATGGAAGTCTTAAATATAATAAAAACAAAAAATGCACCTTGGTAATTATTGATTCAAACACTTTGAAATTTACAGGTCGAATAACTAAACTGACTCAGAATTTTTCTCCCTACATAAATAATCAATATTCGCAAAAGAGAAAAATTAAAAAAAAAAAGAAGAAGAAATTTCAAATTAGAAACTAAAAGTATACATTGAAGATTTTCGTTCAGGCTGGGACTCGAACCCAGGGCCACTCGCTTGGAAGCCTAACACTCTAGCCATTAGTCTATGGGAGCTCTGTCGGTGGGAGTTTTAAATATAATAAAAACAAAAAATGCACCTTGGTAATTGTTTATTTAAACACTTTGAAATCTTCGTGTCGAAAAATTAAACTGACTCAGAATTTTCTTCCCTACATAAATAATCAATAATTGCAAAGGAAAGAAATTGAAAAAAAAAGAATTTTCAAATTAGAAAAGAAATATATACGTTGAAGATATTCGCTCCGGCTGGGACTCGAACCCAGGCCACTCGCTTGGAAGACCAGCGGTCTAGCCATTAGGCTATCGGAGTTCTGTCGATGCGGAGTCTTACTGCCTGACTGATACTGCCTGACTGACAGACTGACTCACTGACTGACTGATACTGATTGACTGACTCACTGACTGACCGAGACTGACTGACTAACTGCCTGACTGACTGAGACTGGACTGACTGACTGACTGACTGACTGACTGACTAACTGACTGACTGAGACTGACTGACTGACTGCTTGACTCTCTGACTGGCTATTTCACTGACTGACTGAATGACTAAATGACTGACTGACACTGACTGACTGAATGCTTGACTACCTGACTGACTGCTTGACTGACTAACTGACTGGACAGGACTGACCGACTGACTGACTGACAGACTGACTGAATAAGGATGACTGACAGACTGACTGAATAAGGCTGACTGACTGACTGACTGACAGACTGACTGAATAAGGCTGACCGACTGACTGACTGCCTGACTGACTGACTGACTGAATGACTGACTGACTGACTGACCGAGACTGACTGACTGACTGACTGAGACTGGACTGGACTGACTGACTGACTGACTGACTGAGACTGACTGACTGCTTTAGTGACTAACTGACTGCACAGGACTGACCGACTGACTGACTGACCGACTGACTGACTGACTGACTGCCTGACTGACTGACTGACTGAATGACTGACTGACTGAGACTAAATGACTGACTGCTTGACTGACTGGCTGAAGGACTAACTGACTGACTGAGTGACTGACTGACTGGACTGACTGACTGAGACTGAATGACTGAGTGCTTGACTGATTGACTGTCAGACTGACTGACTGACTTCGCAAAAGGGAAAAATAAAAAAAAAAGAATTATAAAATTAGAAAAAAATATTTGCATTTAAGATTTCCTTTCCGGCCGGGACTCGAACCCAGTACCACGCGCTACCGCCGCACTCAGCCGTGCGGGGGGCCCGCTACGTTTACCCCCCGAGCGGTGGAACCTAAGGCCTACGGCTAAGAGGTGGGGTGCGTGCGGAGAAAAGTACCACGCGCTAGGAACCCAACGGTCTAGCCATTAGGCTATCGGAGCTCTGTCGATGGAAGTCTTAAATATAATAAAAACAAAAAATGCACCTTGGTAATTATTGATTCAAACACTTTGAAATTTACAGGTCGAATAATTAAACTGACTCAGAATTTTTCTCCCTACATAAATAGTCAATATTCGCAAAAGAGAAAAATTAAAAAAAAAAGAAGAAGAAATTTCAAATTAGAAACTAAAAGTATACATTGAAGATTTTCGTTCAGGCTGGGACTCGAACCCAGGGCCACTCGCATGGAAGCCTAACACTCTAGCCATTAGTCTATGGGAGCTCTGTCGGTGGGTGTTTTAAATATAATAAAAACAAAAAATGCACCTTGGTAATTGTTTATTTAAACACTTTGAAATCTTCGTGTCGAAAAATTAAACTGACTCAGAATTTTCTTCCCTACATAAATAATCAATAATTGCAAATGAAAGAAATTGAAAAAAAAAAGAATTTTCAAATTAGAAAAGAAATATATACATTGAAGATATTCGCTCCGGCTGGGACTCGAACCCAGGCCACTCGCTTGGAAGACCAGCGGTCTAGCCATTAGGCTATCGGAGTTCTGTCGAGCGGAGTCTTACTGCCTGACTGATACTGCCTGAATGACAGACTGACTCACTGACTGACTGATACTGACTGACTGACTCACTGACTGACCGAGACTGACTGACTAACTGCCTGACTGCCTGAGACTGGACTGACTGACTGACTGACTGACTGACTGACTAACTGACTGACTGAGACTGACTGACTGACTGCTTGACTCTCTGACTGGCTATTTCACTGACTGACTGAATGACTAAATGACTGACTGACACTGACTGACTGACTGCTTGACTACCTGACTGACTGCTTGACTGACTAACTGACTGGACAGGACTGACCGACTGACTGACTGACAGACTGACTGAATAAGGATGACTGACAGACTGACTGAATAAGGCTGACTGTCTGACTGACTGACAGACTGACTGAATAAGGCTGACCGACTGACTGACTGCCTGACTGACTGACTGACTGAATGACTGACTGACTGACTGACCGAGACTGACTGACTGACTGACTGAGACTGGACTGGACTGACTGACTGACTGACTGACTGAGACTGACTGACTGCTTTAGTGACTAACTGACTGCACAGGACTGACCGACTGACTGACTGACTGACTGCCTGACTGACTGACTGACTGAATGACTGACTGACTGAGACTAAATGACTGACTGCTTGACTGACTGGCTGAAGGACTAACTGACTGACTGAGTGACTGACTGACTGGACTGACTGACTGAGACTGAATGACTGAGTGCTTGACTGATTGACTGTCAGACTGACTGACTGACTTCGCAAAAGGGAAAAATAAAAAAAAAAAGAATTATAAAATTAGAAAAAAAATATTTGCATTTAAGATTTCCTTTCCGGCCGGGACTCGAACCCAGTTCCACGCGCTAGGAACCCAACGGTCTAGCCATTAGGCTATCGGAGCTCTGTCGATGGAAGTCTTAAATATAATAATAACAAAAAATGCACCTTGGTAATTATTGATTCAAACACTTTGAAATTTACAGGTCGAATAATTAAACTGACTCAGAATTTTCTTCCCTACATAAATAATCAATAATTGCAAAGGAAAGAAATTGAAAAAAAAAAGAATTTTCAAATTAGAAAAGAAATATATACATTGAAGATATTCGCTCCGGCTGGGACTCGAACCCAGGCCACTCGCTTGGAAGACCAGCGGTCTAGCCATTAGGCTATCGGAGTTCTGTCGAGCGGAGTCTTACTGCCTACTGATACTGCCTGACTGACAGACTGACTCACTGACTGACTGATACTGACTGACTGACTCACTGACTGACCGAGTTTGACTGACTAACTGCCTGACTGACTGAGACTGGACTGACTGACTGACTGACTGACTGACTGACTAACTGACTGACTGAGACTGACTGACTGACTGCTTGACTCTCTGACTGGCTATTTCACTGACTGACTGAATGACTAAATGACTGACTGACACTGACTGACTGACTGCTTGACTACCTGACTGACTGCTTGACTGACTAACTGACTGGACAGGACTGACCGACTGACTGACTGACAGACTGACTGAATAAGGATGACTGACAGACTGACTGAATAAGGATGACTGACTGACTAACTGACAGACTGACTGAATAAGGCTGACCGACTGAGTGACTGCCTGACTGACTGACTGACTGAATGACTGACTGACTGACTGACCGAGACTGACTGACTGACTGACTGAGACTGGACTGGACTGACTGACTGACTGACTGACTGAGACTGACTGACTGCTTTAGTGACTAACTGACTGCACAGGACTGACCGACTGACTGACTGACTGACTGCCTGACTGACTGACTGACTGAATGACTGACTGACTGAGACTGAATGACTGAGTGCTTGACTGATTGACTGTCAGACTGACTGACTGACTTCGCAAAAGGGAAAAATAAAAAAAAAGAATTATAAAATTAGAAAAAAATATTTGCATTTAAGATTTCCTTTCCGGCTGGGATTTGAACCCAGGGCGACACTCATGGAAGCCCAACGCTCTCGCCAATATACTATCGGATCTCTGTTGATCGGTGTCTTAATTATAATAAAAACAAAAAATGCACCTTAGTAATTATTGATCTAAAATCTTTGAAATCTAAAGGTCGAATGATTAAACTGACTCAGAATTTTCTTCCGTACATAAATAATCCATATTTGCAAAAGAAAGAAATTGAAAAAAAAAAAGAATCTTCAAATTAGAAGAGAAATATATACATGGAAGATTTTCGTTCCGGCCGGGACTCGAACCCAGTACCACGCGCTTGGAACCCAACGGTCTAGCCATTAGGCTATCGGAGCTCTGTCGATGGAAGTCTTAAATATAATAAAAACAAAAAATGCACCTTGGTAATTATTGATTCAAACACTTTGAAATTTACAGGTCGAATAATTAAACTGACTCAGAATTTTTCTCCCTACATAAATAATCAATATTCGCAAAAGAGAAAAATTAAAAAAAAAAAGAAGAAGAAATTTCAAATTAGAAACTAACAGTATACATTGAAGATTTTCGTTCAGGCTGGGACTCGAACCCAGGGCCACTCGCTTGGAAGCCTAACACTCTAGCCATTAGTCTATGGGAGCTCTGTCGGTGGGAGTTTTAAATATAATAAAAACAAAAAATGCACCTTGGTAATTGTTTATTTAAACACTTTGAAATCTTCGTGTCGAAAAATTAAACTGACTCAGAATTTTCTTCCCTACATAAATAATCAATAATTGCAAAGGAAAGAAATTGAAAAAAAAAAGAATTTTCAAATTAGAAAAGAAATATATACATTGAAGATATTCGCTCCGGCTGGGACTCGAACCCAGGCCACTCGCTTGGAAGACCAGCGGTCTAGCCATTAGGCTATCGGAGTTCTGTCGAGCGGAGTCTTACTGCCTGACTGATACTGCCTGACTGACAGACTGACTCACTGACTGACCGAGACTGACTGACTAACTGCCTGACTGACTGAGACTGGACTGACTGACTGACTGACTGACTGACTGACTAACTGACTGACTGAGACTGACTGACTGACTGCTTGACTCTCTGACTGGCTATTTCACTGACTGACTGAATGACTAAATGACTGACTGACACTGACTGACTGACTGCTTGACTACCTGACTGACTGCTTGACTGACTAACTGACTGGACAGGACTGACCGACTGACTGACTGACAGACTGACTGAATAAGGATGACTGACAGACTGACTGAATAAGGATGACTGACAGACTGACTGAATAAGGCTGACTGACTGACTGACTGACAGACTGACTGAATAAGGCTGACCGACTGACTGACTGCCTGACTGACTGACTGACTGAATGACTGACTGACTGACTGACCGAGACTGACTGACTGACTGACTGAGACTGGACTGGACTGACTGACTGACTGACTGACTGAGACTGACTGACTGCTTTAGTGACTAACTGACTGCACAGGACTTACCGACTGACTGACTGACTGACTGCCTGACTGACTGACTGACTGAATGACTGACTGACTGAGACTAAATGACTGACTGCTTGACTGACTGGCTGAAGGACTAACTGACTGACTGAGTGACTGACTGACTGGACTGACTGACTGACACTGATCGACTGAGTGCTTGACTGATTGACTGTCAGACTGACTGACTGACTTCGCAAAAGGGAAAAATAAAAAAAAAAGAATTATAAAATTAGAAAAAAATATTTGCATTTAAGATTTCCTTTCCGGCTGGGATTTGAACCCAGGGCGACACTCATGGAAGCCCAACGCTCTCGCCAATATACTATCGGATCTCTGTTGATCGGTGTCTTAATTATAATAAAAACAAAAAATGCACCTTAGTAATTATTGATCTAAAATCTTTGAAATCTAAAGGTCGAATGATTAAACTGACTCAGAATTTTCTTCCGTACATAAATAATCCATATTTGCAAAAGAAAGAAATTGAAAAAAAAAAGAATCTTCAAATTAGAAGATAAATATATACATGGAAGATTTTCGTTCCGGCCGGGACTCGAACCCAGTACCACGCGCTTGGAACCCAACGGTCTAGCCATTAGGCTATCGGAGCTCTGTCGGTGGAAGTCTTAAATATAATAAAAACAAAAAATGCACCTTGGTAATTATTGATTCAAACACTTTGAAATTTACAGGTCGAATAATTAAACTGACTCAGAATTTTTCTCCCTACATAAATAATCAATATTCGCAAAAGAGAAAAATTAAAAAAAAAAGAAGAAGAAATTTCAAATTAGAAACTAAAAGTATACATTGAAGATTTTCATTCAGGCTGGGACTCGAACCCAGGGCCACTCGCTAGGAAGCCTAACACTCTAGCCATTAGTCTATGGGAGCTCTGTCGGTGGGAGTTTTAAATATAATAAAAACAAAAAATGCACCTTGGTAATTGTTTATTTAAACACTTTGAAATCTTCGTGTCGAAAAATTAAACTGACTCAGAATTTTCTTCCCTACATAAATAATCAATAATTGCAAAGGAAAGAAATTGAAAAAAAAAAGAATTTTCAAATTAGAAAAGAAATATATACATTGAAGATATTCGCTCCGGCTGGGACTCGAATACAGGCCACTCGCTTGGAAGACCAGCGGTCTAGCCATTAGGCTATCGGAGTTCTGTCGAGCGGAGTCTTACTGCCTGACTGATACTGCCTGACTGACAGACTGACTCACTGACTGACTGATACTGACTGACTGACTCACTGACTGACCGAGACTGACTGACTAACTGCCTGACTGACTGAGACTGGACTGACTGACTGACTGACTGACTGACTGACTGACTGAGACTGACTGACTGACTGCTTGACTCTCTGACTGGCTATTTCACTGACTGACTGAATGACTAAATGACTGACTGACACTGACTGACTGACTGCTTGACTACCTGACTGACTGCTTGACTGACTAACTGACTGGACAGGACTGACCGACTGACTGACTGACAGACTGACTGAATAAGGATGACTGACAGACTGACTGAATAAGGCTGACTGACTGACTGACTGACAGACTGACTGAATAAGGCTGACCGACTGCCTGACTGACTGACTGACTGAATGACTGACTGACTGACTGACTGAGACTGACTGACTGACTGACTGAGGCTGGACTGGACTGACTGACTGACTGACTGACTGAGACTGACTGACTGCTTTAGTGACTAACTGACTGCACAGGACTGACCGACTGACTGACTGACTGACTGCCTGACTGACTGACTGACTGAATGACTGACTGACTGAGACTAAATGACTGACTGCTTGACTGACTGGCTGAAGGACTAACTGACTGACTGAGTGACTGACTGACTGGACTGACTGACTGAGACTGAATGACTGAGTGCTTGACTGATTGACTGTCAGACTGACTGACTGACTTCGCAAAAGGGAAAAATAAAAAAAAAAGAATTATAAAATTAGAAAAAATAATTGCATTTAAGATTTCCTTTCCAGCCGGGACTCGAACCCAGTACCACGCGCTAGGAACCCAACGGTCTAGCCATTAGGCTATCGGAGCTCTGTCGATGGAAGTCTTAAATATAATAAAAACAAAAAATGCACCTTGGTAATTATTGATTCAAACACTTTGAAATTTACAGGTCGAATAATTAAACTGACTCAGAATTTTTCTCCCTACATAAATAATCAATATTCGCAAAAGAGAAAAATTAAAAAAAAAGAAGAAGAAATTTCAAATTAGAAACTAAAAGTATACATTGAAGATTTTCGTTCAGGCTGGGACTCGAACCCAGGGCCACTCGCTTGGAAGCCTATCACTCTAGCCATTAGTCTATGGGAGCTCTGTCGGTGGGAGTTTTAAATATAATAAAAACAAAAAATGCACCTTGGTAATTGTTTATTTAAACACTTTGAAATCTTCGTGTCGAAAAATTAAACTGACTCAGAATTTTCTTCCCTACATAAATAATCAATAATTGCAAAGGAAAGAAATTGAAAAAAAAAGAATTTTCAAATTAGAAAAGAAATATATACATTGAAGATATTCGCTCCGGCTGGGACTCGAACCCAGGCCACTCGCTTGGAAGACCAGCGGTCTAGCCATTAGGCTATCGGAGTTCTGTCGAGCGGAGTCTTACTGCCTGACTGATACTGCCTGACTGACAGACTGACTCACTGACTGACTGATACTGACTGACTGACTCACTGACTGACCGAGACTGACTGACTAACTGCCTGACTGACTGAGACTGGACTGACTGACTGACTGACTGAGACTGGACTGACTAACTGACTGACTGAGACTGACTGACTGACTGCTTGACTCTCTGACTGGCTATTTCACTGACTGACTGAATGACTAAATGACTGACTGACACTGACTGACTGACTGCTTGACTACCTGACTGACTGCTTGACTGACTAACTGACTGGACAGGACTGACCGACTGACTGACTGACAGACTGACTGAATAAGGATGACTGACAGACTGACTGAATAAGGCTGACTGACTGACTGACTGACAGACTGACTGAATAAGGCTGACCGACTGACTGACTGCCTGACTGACTGACTGACTGAATGACTGACTGACTGACTGACCGAGACTGACTGACTGACTGACTGAGACTGGACTGGACTGGACTGACTGACTGACTGACTGACTGAGACTGACTGACTGCTTTAGTGACTAACTGACTGCACAGGACTGACCGACTGACTGACTGACTGACTGACTGCCTGACTGACTGACTGAATGACTGACTGACTGAGACTAAATGACTGACTGCTTGACTGACTGGCTGAAGGACTAACTGACTGACTGAGTGACTGACTGACTGGACTGACTGACTGAGACTGAATGACTGAGTGCTTGACTGATTGACTGTCAGACTGACTGACTGACTTCGCAAAAGGGAAAAATAAAAAAAAAAGAATTATAAAATTAGAAAAAAATATTTGCATTTAAGATTTCCTTTCCGGCCGGGACTCGAACCCAGTACCACGCGCTAGGAACCCAACGGTCTAGCCATTAGGCTATCGGAGCTCTGTCGATGGAAGTCTTAAATATAATAAAAACAAAAAATGCACCTTGGTAATTATTGATTCAAACACTTTGAAATTTACAGGTCGAATAATTAAACTGACTCAGAATTTTTCTCCCTACATAAATAATCAATATTCGCAAAAGAGAAAAATTAAAAAAAAAAGAAGAAGAAATTTCAAATTAGAAACTAAAAGTATACATTGAAGATTTTCGTTCAGGCTGGGACTCGAACCCAGGGCCACTCGCTTGGAAGCCTAACGCTCTAGCCATTAGTCTATGGGAGCTCTGTCGGTGGGAGTTTTAAATATAATAAAAACAAAAAATGCACCTTGGTAATTGTTTATTTAAACACTTTGAAATCTTCGTGTCGAAAAATTAAACTGACTCAGAATTTTCTTCCCTACATAAATAATCAATAATTGCAAAGGAAAGAAATTGAAAAAAAAAATAATTTTCAAATTAGAAAAGAAATATATACATTGAAGATATTCGCTCCGGCTGGGACTCGAACCCAGGCCACTCGCTTGGAAGACCAGCGGTCTAGCCATTAGGCTATCGGCGTTCGGTCGAGCGGAGTCTTACTGCCTGACTGATACTGCCTGACTGACAGACTGACTCACTGACTGACTGATACTGACTGACTGACTCACTGACTGACCGAGACTGACTGACTAACTGCCTGACAGACTGAGACTGGACTGACTGACTGACTGACTGACTGACTAACTGAGACTGACTGACTGCTTGACTCTCTGACTGGCTATTTCACTGACTGACTGAATGACTAAATGACTGACTGACACTGACTGACTGACTGCTTGACTACCTGACTGACTGCTTGACTGACTAACTGACTGGACAGGACTGACCGACTGACTGACTGACAGACTGACTGAATAAGGATGACTGACAGACTGACTGAATAAGGCTGACTGACTGACTGACTGACAGACTGACTGAATAAGGCTGACCGACTGACTGACTGACTGACTGACTGACCGAGACTGACTGACTGACTGACTGACTGACCGAGACTGACTGACTGACTGACTGAGACTGGACTGGACTGACTGACTGACTGACTGACTGACTAACTGACTGACTGAGACTGACTGACTGACTGCTTGACTCTCTGACTGGCTATTTCACTGACTGACTGAATGACTAAATGACTGACTGACACTGACTGACTGACTGCTTGACTACCTGACTGACTGCTTGACTGACTAACTGACTGGACAGGACTGACCGACTGACTGACTGGACAGGACTGACCGACTGACTGACTGACAGACTGACTGAATAAGGATGACTGACAGACTGACTGAATAAGGCTGACTGACTGACTGACTGACAGACTGACTGAATAAGGCTGACCGACTGACTGACTGCCTGACTGACTGACTGACTGAATGACTGACTGACTGACTGACCGAGACTGACTGACTGACTGACTGAGACTGGACTGGACTGACTGACTGACTGACTGACTGAGACTGACTGACTGCTTTAGTGACTAACTGACTGCACAGGACTGACCGACTGACTGACTGACTGACTGCCTGACTGACTGACTGACTGAATGACTGACTGACTGAGACTAAATGACTGACTGCTTGACTGACTGGCTGAAGGACTAACTGACTGACTGAGTGACTGACTGACTGGACTGACTGACTGAGACTGAATGACTGAGTGCTTGACTGATTGACTGTCAGACTGACTGACTGACTTCGCAAAAGGGAAAAATAAAAAAAAAAGAATTATAAAATTAGAAAAAAATATTTGCATTTAAGATTTCCTTTCCGGCTGGGATTTGAACCCAGGGCGACACTCATGGAAGCCCAACGCTCTCGCCAATATACTATCGGATCTCTGTTGATCGGTGTCTTAATTATAATAAAAACAAAAAATGCACCTTAGTAATTATTGATCTAAAATCTTTGAAATCTAAAAGTCGAATGATTAAACTGACTCAGAATTTTCTTCCGTACATAAATAATCCATATTTGCAAAAGAAAGAAATTGAAAAAAAAAAGAATCTTCAAATTAGAAGAGAAATATATACATGGAAGATTTCCTTCCCGGCCGGGACTCGAACCCAGTACAACGCGCTAGGAACCCAACGGTCTAGCCATTAGGCTATCGGAGCTCTGTCGATGGAAGTCTTAAATATAATAAAAACAAAAAATGCACCTTGGTAATTATTGATTCAAACACTTTGAAATTTACAGGTCGAATAATTAAACTGACTCAGAATTTTTCTCCCTACATAAATAATCAATATTCGCAAAAGAAAAAAATTAAAAAAAAAAGAAGAAGAAATTTCAAATTAGAAACTAAAAGTATACATTGAAGATTTTCGTTCAGGCTGGGACTCGAACCCAGGGCCACTCGCTTGGAAGCCTAAAACTCTAGCCATTAGTCTATGGGAGCTCTGTCGGTGGGAGTTTTAAATATAATAAAAACAAAAAATGCACCTTGGTAATTGTTTATTTAAACACTTTGAAATCTTCGTGTCGAAAAATTAAACTGACTCAGAATTTTCTTCCCTACATAAATAATCAATAATTGCAAAGGAAAGAAATTGAAAAAAAAAAGAATTTTCAAATTAGAAAAGAAATATATACATTGAAGATATTCGCTCCGGCTGGGACTCGAACCCAGGCCACTCGCTTGGAAGACCAGCGGTCTAGCCATTAGGCTATCGGAGTTCTGTCGAGCGGAGTCTTACTGCCTGACTGATACTGCCTGACTGACAGACTGACTCACTGACTGACTGATACTGACTGACTGACTCACTGACTGACCGAGACTGACTGACTAACTGCCTGACTGACTGAGACTGGACTGACTGACTGACTGACTGACTTAACTGACTGACGGAGACTGACTGACTGACTGCTTGACTCTCTGACTGGCTATTTCACTGACTGACTGAATGACTAAATGACTGACTGACACTGACTGACTGACTGCTTGACTACCTGACTGACTGCTTGACTGACTAACTGACTGGACAGGACTGACCGACTGACTGACTGACAGACTGACTGAATAAGGATGACTGACAGACTGACTGAATAAGGCTGACTGACTGACTGACTGACAGACTGACTGAATAAGGCTGACCGACTGACTGACTGCCTGACTGACTGAATGACTGACTGACTGACTGACCGAGACTGACTGACTGACTGACTGAGACTGGACTGGACTGACTGACTGACTGACTGAGACTGACTGACTGCTTTAGTGACTAACTGACTGCACAGGACTGACCGACTGACTGACTGACTGCCTGCCTGACTGACTGACTGACTGAATGACTGACTGACTGAGACTAAATGACTGACTGCTTGACTGACTGGCTGAAGGACTAACTGACTGACTGAGTGACTGACTGACTGGACTGACTGACTGAGACTGAATGACTGAGTGCTTGATTGATTGACTGTCAGACTGACTGACTGACTTCGCAAAAGGGAAAAATAAAAAAAAAGAATTATAAAATTAGAAAAAAATATTTGCATTTAAGATTTCCTTTCCGGCCGGGACTCGAACCCAGTACCACGCGCTAGGAACCCAACGGTCTAGCCATTAGGCTATCGGAGCTCTGTCGATGGAAGTCTTAAATATAATAAAAACAAAAAATGCACCTTGGTAATTATTGATTCAAACACTTTGAAATTTACAGGTCGAATAATTAAACTGACTCAGAATTTTTCTCCCTACATAAATAATCAATATTCGCAAAAGAGAAAAATTAAAAAAAAAAGAAGAAGAAATTTCAAATTAGAAACTAAAAGTATACATTGAAGATTTTCGTTCAGGCTGGGACTCGAACCCAGGGCCACTCGCTTGGAAGCCTAACACTCTAGCCATTAGTCTATGGGAGCTCTGTCGGTGGGAGTTTTAAATATAATAAAAACAAAAAATGCACCTTGGTAATTGTTTATTTAAACACTTTGAAATCTTCGTGTCGAAAAATTAAACTGACTCAGAATTTTCTTCCCTACATAAATAATTAATAATTGCAAAGGAAAGAAATTGAAAAAAAAAGAATTTTCAAATTAGAAAAGAAATATATACATTGAAGATATTCGCTCCGGCTGGGACTCGAACCCAGGCCACTCGCTTGGAAGACCAGCGGTCTAGCCATTAGGCTATCGGAGTTCTGTCGAGCGGAGTCTTACTGCCTGACTGATACTGCCTGACTGACAGACTGACTCACTGACTGACTGATACTGACTGACTGACTCACTGACTGACCGAGACTGACTGACTAACTGCCTGACTGACTGAGACTGGACTGACTGACTGACTGACTGACTGTCTAACTGACTGACTGAGACTGACTGACTGACTGCTTGACTCTCTGACTGGCTATTTCACTGACTGTCTGAAAGACTAAATGACTGACTGACACTGACTGACTGACTGCTTGACTACCTGACTGACTGCTTGACTGACTAACTGACTGGACAGGACTGACCGACTGACTGACTGACAGACTGACTGAATAAGGATGACTGACAGACTGACTGAATAAGGCTGACTGACTGACTGACTGACAGACTGACTGAATAAGGCTGACCGACTGACTGACTGCCTGACTGACTGACTGACTGACTGAATGACTGACTGACTGACTGACCGAGACTGACTGACTGACTGACTGAGACTGGACTGGACTGACTGACTGACTGACTGACTGAGACTGACTGACTGCTTTAGTGACTAACTGACTGCACAGGACTGACCGACTGACTGACTGACTGACTGCCTGACTGACTGACTGACTGAATGACTGACTGACTGAGACTAAATGACTGACTGCTTGACTGACTGGCTGAAGGACTAACTGACTGACTGAGTGACTGACTGACTGGACTGACTGACTGAGACTGAATGACTGAGTGCTTGACTGATTGACTGTCAGACTGACTGACTGACTTCGCAAAAGGGAAAAATAAAAAAAAGAATTATAAAATTAGAAAAAAATATTTGCATTTAAGATTTCCTTTCCGGCTGGGATTTGAACCCAGGACGACACTCATGGAAGCCCAACGCTCTCGCCAATATACTATCGGATCTCTGTTGATCGGTGTCTTAATTATAATAAAAACAAAAAATGCACCTTAGTAATTATTGATCTAAAATCTTTAAAATCTAAAGATCGAATGATTAAACTGACTCAGAATTTTCTTCCATACATAAATAATCCATATTTGCAAAAGAAAGAAATTGAAAAAAAAAGAATCTTCAAATTAGAAGAGAAATATATACATGGAAGATTTTCGTTCCGGCCGGGACTCGAACCCAGTACCACGCGCTTGGAACCCACCGGTCTAGCCATTAGGTTATCGGAGCTCTGTCGATGGAAGTCTTAAATATAATAAAAACAAAAAATGCACCTTGGTAATTATTGATTCAAACACTTTGAAATTTACAGGTCGAATAATTAAACTGACTCAGAATTTTTCTCCCTACATAAATAATCAATATTCGCAAAAGAGAAAAATTAAAAAAAAAAGAAGAAGAAATTTCAAATTAGAAACTAAAAGTATACATTGAAGATTTTCGTTCAGGCTGGGACTCGAACCCAGGGCCACTCGCTTGGAAGCCTAACACTCTAGCCATTAGTCTATGGGAGCTCTGTCGGTGGGAGTTTTAAATATAATAAAAACAAAAAATGCACCTTGGTAATTGTTTATTTAAACACTTTGAAATCTTTGTGTCGAAAAATTAAACTGACTCAGAATTTTCTTCCCTACATAAATAATTAATAATTGCAAAGGAAAGAAATTGAAAAAAAAAGAATTTTCAAATTAGAAAAGAAATATATACATTGAAGATATTCGCTCCGGCTGGGACTCGAACCCAGGCCACTCGCTTGGAAGACCAGCGGTCTAGCCATTAGGCTATCGGAGTTCTGTCGAGCGGAGTCTTACTGCCTGACTGATACTGCCTGACTGACAGACTGACTCACTGACTGACTGATACTGACTGACTGACTCACTGACTGACCGAGACTGACTGACTAACTGCCTGACTGACTGAGACTGGACTGACTGACTGACTGACTGACTGTCTAACTGACTGACTGAGACTGACTGACTGACTGCTTGACTCTCTGACTGGCTATTTCACTGACTGACTGAAAGACTAAATGACTGACTGACACTGACTGACTGACTGCTTGACTACCTGACTGACTGCTTGACTGACTAACTGACTGGACAGGACTGACCGACTGACTGACTGACAGACTGACTGAATAAGGATGACTGACAGACTGACTGAATAAGGCTGACTGACTGACTGACTGACAGACTGACTGAATAAGGCTGACCGACTGACTGACTGCCTGACTGACTGACTGACTGAATGACTGACTGACTGACTGACCGAGACTGACTGACTGACTGACTGAGACTGGACTGGACTGACTGACTGACTGACTGACTGAGACTGACTGACTGCTTTAGTGACTAACTGACTGCACAGGACTGACCGACTGACTGACTGACTGACTGCCTGACTGACTGACTGACTGAATGACTGACTGACTGAGACTAAATGACTGACTGCTTGACTGACTGGCTGAAGGACTAACTGACTGACTGAGTGACTGACTGACTGGACTGACTGACTGAGACTGAATGACTGAGTGCTTGACTGATTGACTGTCAGACTGACTGACTGACTTCGCAAAAGGGAAAAATAAAAAAAAAGAATTATAAAATTAGAAAAAAATATTTGCATTTAAGATTTCCTTTCCGGCTGGGATTTGAACCCAGGGCGACACTCATGGAAGCCCAACGCTCTCGCCAATATACTATCGGATCTCTGTTGATCGGTGTCTTAATTATAATAAAAACAAAAAATGCACCTTAGTAATTATTGATCTAAAATCTTTAAAATCTAAAGATCGAATGATTAAACTGACTCAGAATTTTCTTCCGTACATAAATAATCCATATTTGCAAAAGAAAGAAATTGAAAAAAAAAGAATCTTCAAATTAGAAGAGAAATATATACATGGAAGATTTTCGTTCCGGCCGGGACTCGAACCCAGTACCACGCGCTTGGAACCCACCGGTCTAGCCATTAGGTTATCGGAGCTCTGTCGATGGAAGTCTTAAATATAATAAAAACAAAAAATGCACCTTGGTAATTATTGATTCAAACACTTTGAAATTTACAGGTCGAATAATTAAACTGACTCAGAATTTTTCTCCCTACATAAATAATCAATATTCGCAAAAGAGAAAAATTAAAAAAAAAAGAAGAAGAAATTTCAAATTAGAAACTAAAAGTATACATTGAAGATTTTCGTTCAGGCTGGGACTCGAACCCAGGGCCACTCGCTTGGAAGCCTAACACTCTAGCCATTAGTCTATGGGAGCTCTGTCGGTGGGAGTTTTAAATATAATAAAAACAAAAAATGCACCTTAGTAATTGTTTATTTAAACACTTTGAAATCTTCGTGTCGAAAAATTAAACTGACTCAGAATTTTCTTCCCTACATAAATAATCAATAATTGCAAAGGAAAGAAATTGAAAAAAAAAAGAATTTTCAAATTAGAAAAGAAATATATACATTGAAGATATTCGCTCCGGCTGGGACTCGAACCCAGGCCACTCGCTTAGAAGACCAGCGGTCTAGCCATTAGGCTATCGGAGTTCTGTCGAGCGGAGTCTTACTGCCTGACTGATACTGCCTGACTGACAGACTGACTCACTAACTGACTGATACTGACTGACTGACTCACTGACTGACCGAGACTGACTGACTAACTGCCTGACTGACTGAGACTGGACTGACTGACTGACTGACTGACTGACTGACTAACTGACTGACTGAGACTGACTGACTGACTGCTTGACTCTCTGACTGGCTATTTCACTGACTCACTGAATGACTAAATGACTGACTGACACTGACTGACTGACTGCTTGACTACCTGACTGACTGCTTGACTGACTAACTGACTGGACAGGACTGACCGACTGACTGACTGACAGACTGACTGAATAAGGATGACTGACAGACTGACTGAATAAGGCTGACTGACTGAGACTAAATGACTGACTGCTTGACTGACTGGCTGAAGGACTAACTGACTGACTGAGTGACTGACTGACTGGACTGACTGACTGAGACTGAATGACTGAGTGCTTGATTGATTGACTGTCAGACTGACTGACTGACTTCGCAAAAGGGAAAAATAAAAAAAAAGAATTATAAAATTAGAAAAAAATATTTGCATTTAAGATTTCCTTTCCGGCCGGGACTCGAACCCAGTACCACGCGCTAGGAACCCAACGGTCTAGCCATTAGGCTATCGGAGCTCTGTCGATGGAAGTCTTAAATATAATAAAAACAAAAAATGCACCTTGGTAATTATTGATTCAAACACTTTGAAATTTACAGGTCGAATAATTAAACTGACTCAGAATTTTTCTCCCTACATAAATAATCAATATTCGCAAAAGAGAAAAATTAAAAAAAAAAGAAGAAGAAATTTCAAATTAGAAACTAAAAGTATACATTGAAGATTTTCGTTCAGGCTGGGACTCGAACCCAGGGCCACTCGCTTGGAAGCCTAACACTCTAGCCATTAGTCTATGGGAGCTCTGTCGGTGGGAGTTTTAAATATAATAAAAACAAAAAATGCACCTTGGTAATTGTTTATTTAAACACTTTGAAATCTTCGTGTCGAAAAATTAAACTGACTCAGAATTTTCTTCCCTACATAAATAATTAATAATTGCAAAGGAAAGAAATTGAAAAAAAAAGAATTTTCAAATTAGAAAAGAAATATATACATTGAAGATATTCGCTCCGGCTGGGACTCGAACCCAGGCCACTCGCTTGGAAGACCAGCGGTCTAGCCATTAGGCTATCGGAGTTCTGTCGAGCGGAGTCTTACTGCCTGACTGATACTGCCTGACTGACAGACTGACTCACTGACTGACTGATACTGACTGACTGACTCACTGACTGACCGAGACTGACTGACTAACTGCCTGACTGACTGAGACTGGACTGACTGACTGACTGACTGACTGTCTAACTGACTGACTGAGACTGACTGACTGACTGCTTGACTCTCTGACTGGCTATTTCACTGACTGACTGAAAGACTAAATGACTGACTGACACTGACTGACTGACTGCTTGACTACCTGACTGACTGCTTGACTGACTAACTGACTGGACAGGACTGACCGACTGACTGACTGACAGACTGACTGAATAAGGATGACTGACAGACTGACTGAATAAGGCTGACTGACTGACTGACTGACAGACTGACTGAATAAGGCTGACCGATTGACTGACTGCCTGACTGACTGACTGACTGACTGAATGACTGACTGACTGACTGACCGAGACTGACTGACTGACTGACTGAGACTGGACTGGACTGACTGACTGACTGACTGACTGAGACTGACTGACTGCTTTAGTGACTAACTGACTGCACAGGACTGACCGACTGACTGACTGACTGACTGCCTGACTGACTGACTGACTGAATGACTGACTGACTGAGACTAAATGACTGACTGCTTGACTGACTGGCTGAAGGACTAACTGACTGACTGAGTGACTGACTGACTGGACTGACTGACTGAGACTGAATGACTGAGTGCTTGACTGATTGACTGTCAGACTGACTGACTGACTTCGCAAAAGGGAAAAATAAAAAAAATAATTATAAAATTAGAAAAAAATATTTGCATTTAAGATTTCCTTTCCGGCTGGGATTTGAACCCAGGACGACACTCATGGAAGCCCAACGCTCTCGCCAATATACTATCGGATCTCTGTTGATCGGTGTCTTAATTATAATAAAAACAAAAAATGCACCTTAGTAATTATTGATCTAAAATCTTTAAAATCTAAAGATCGAATGATTAAACTGACTCAGAATTTTCTTCCATACATAAATAATCCATATTTGCAAAAGAAAGAAATTGAAAAAAAAAGAATCTTCAAATTAGAAGAGAAATATATACATGGAAGATTTTCGTTCCGGCCGGGACTCGAACCCAGTACCACGCGCTTGGAACCCACCGGTCTAGCCATTAGGTTATCGGAGCTCTGTCGATGGAAGTCTTAAATATAATAAAAACAAAAAATGCACCTTGGTAATTATTGATTCAAACACTTTGAAATTTACAGGTCGAATAATTAAACTGACTCAGAATTTTTCTCCCTACATAAATAATCAATATTCGCAAAAGAGAAAAATTAAAAAAAAAAGAAGAAGAAATTTCAAATTAGAAACTAAAAGTATACATTGAAGATTTTCGTTCAGGCTGGGACTCGAACCCAGGGCCACTCGCTTGGAAGCCTAAAACTCTAGCCATTAGTCTATGGGAGCTCTGTCGGTGGGAGTTTTAAATATAATAAAAACAAAAAATGCACCTTGGTAATTGTTTATTTAAACACTTTGAAATCTTTGTGTCGAAAAATTAAACTGACTCAGAATTTTCTTCCCTACATAAATAATTAATAATTGCAAAGGAAAGAAATTGAAAAAAAAAGAATTTTCAAATTAGAAAAGAAATATATACATTGAAGATATTCGCTCCGGCTGGGACTCGAACCCAGGCCACTCGCTTGGAAGACCAGCGGTCTAGCCATTAGGCTATCGGAGTTCTGTCGAGCGGAGTCTTACTGCCTGACTGATACTGCCTGACTGACAGACTGACTCACTGACTGACTGATACTGACTGACTGACTCACTGACTGACCGAGACTGACTGACTAACTGCCTGACTGACTGAGACTGGACTGACTGACTGACTGACTGACTGTCTAACTGACTGACTGAGACTGACTGACTGACTGCTTGACTCTCTGACTGGCTATTTCACTGACTGACTGAAAGACTAAATGACTGACTGACACTGACTGACTGACTGCTTGACTACCTGACTGACTGCTTGACTGACTAACTGACTGGACAGGACTGACCGACTGACTGACTGACAGACTGACTGAATAAGGATGACTGACAGACTGACTGAATAAGGCTGACTGACTGACTGACTGACAGACTGACTGAATAAGGCTGACCGACTGACTGACTGCCTGACTGACTGACTGACTGAATGACTGACTGACTGACTGACCGAGACTGACTGACTGACTGACTGAGACTGGACTGGACTGACTGACTGACTGACTGACTGAGACTGACTGACTGCTTTAGTGACTAACTGACTGCACAGGACTGACCGACTGACTGACTGACTGACTGCCTGACTGACTGACTGACTGAATGACTGACTGACTGAGACTAAATGACTGACTGCTTGACTGACTGGCTGAAGGACTAACTGACTGACTGAGTGACTGACTGACTGGACTGACTGACTGAGACTGAATGACTGAGTGCTTGACTGATTGACTGTCAGACTGACTGACTGACTTCGCAAAAGGGAAAAATAAAAAAAAAGAATTATAAAATTAGAAAAAAATATTTGCATTTAAGATTTCCTTTCCGGCTGGGATTTGAACCCAGGGCGACACTCATGGAAGCCCAACGCTCTCGCCAATATACTATCGGATCTCTGTTGATCGGTGTCTTAATTATAATAAAAACAAAAAATGCACCTTAGTAATTATTGATCTAAAATCTTTAAAATCTAAAGATCGAATGATTAAACTGACTCAGAATTTTCTTCCGTACATAAATAATCCATATTTGCAAAAGAAAGAAATTGAAAAAAAAAGAATCTTCAAATTAGAAGAGAAATATATACATGGAAGATTTTCGTTCCGGCCGGGACTCGAACCCAGTACCACGCGCTTGGAACCCACCGGTCTAGCCATTAGGTTATCGGAGCTCTGTCGATGGAAGTCTTAAATATAATAAAAACAAAAAATGCACCTTGGTAATTATTGATTCAAACACTTTGAAATTTACAGGTCGAATAATTAAACTGACTCAGAATTTTTCTCCCTACATAAATAATCAATATTCGCAAAAGAGAAAAATTAAAAAAAAAAGAAGAAGAAATTTCAAATTAGAAACTAAAAGTATACATTGAAGATTTTCGTTCAGGCTGGGACTCGAACCCAGGGCCACTCGCTTGGAAGCCTAACACTCTAGCCATTAGTCTATGGGAGCTCTGTCGGTGGGAGTTTTAAATATAATAAAAACAAAAAATGCACCTTAGTAATTGTTTATTTAAACACTTTGAAATCTTCGTGTCGAAAAATTAAACTGACTCAGAATTTTCTTCCCTACATAAATAATCAATAATTGCAAAGGAAAGAAATTGAAAAAAAAAAGAATTTTCAAATTAGAAAAGAAATATATACATTGAAGATATTCGCTCCGGCTGGGACTCGAACCCAGGCCACTCGCTTAGAAGACCAGCGGTCTAGCCATTAGGCTATCGGAGTTCTGTCGAGCGGAGTCTTACTGCCTGACTGATACTGCCTGACTGACAGACTGACTCACTAACTGACTGATACTGACTGACTGACTCACTGACTGACCGAGACTGACTGACTAACTGCCTGACTGACTGAGACTGGACTGACTGACTGACTGACTGACTGACTGACTAACTGACTGACTGAGACTGACTGACTGACTGCTTGACTCTCTGACTGGCTATTTCACTGACTCACTGAATGACTAAATGACTGACTGACACTGACTGACTGACTGCTTGACTACCTGACTGACTGCTTGACTGACTAACTGACTGGACAGGACTGACCGACTGACTGACTGACAGACTGACTGAATAAGGATGACTGACAGACTGACTGAATAAGGCTGACTGACTGACTGACTGACAGACTGACTGAATAAGGCTGACCGACTGACTGACTGCCTGACTGACTGACTGACTGAATGACTGACTGACTGACTGACCGAGACTGACTGACTGACTGACTGAGACTGGACTGGACTGACTGACTGACTGACTGACTGAGACTGACTGACTGCTTTAGTGACTAACTGACTTCACAGGACTGACCGACTGACTGACTGACTGACTGCCTGACTGACTGACTGACTGAATGACTGACTGACTGAGACTAAATGACTGACTGCTTGACTGACTGGCTGAAGGACTAACTGACTGACTGAGTGACTGACTGACTGGACTGACTGACTGAGACTGAATGACTGAGTGCTTGACTGATTGACTGTCAGACTGACTGACTGACTTCGCAAAAGGGAAAAATAAAAAAAAAGAATTATAAAATTAGAAAAAAATATTTGCATTTAAGATTTCCTTTCCGGCTGGGATTTGAACCCAGGGCGACACTCATGGAAGCCCAACGCTCTCGCCAATATACTATCGGATCTCTGTTGATCGGTGTCTTAATTATAATAAAAACAAAAAATGCACCTCAGTAATTATTGATCTAAAATCTTTGAAATCTAAAGGTCGAATGATTAAACTGACTCAGAATTTTCTTCCGTACATAAATAATCCATATTTGCAAAAGAAAGAAATTGAAAAAAAAAAAGAATCTTCAAATTAGAAGAGAAATATATACATGGAAGATTTTCGTTCCGGCCGGGACTCGAACCCAGTACCACGCGCTTGGAACCCAACGGTCTAGCCATTAGGCTATCGGAGCTCTGTCGATGGAAGTCTTAAATATAATAAAAACAAAAAATGCACCTTGGTAATTATTGATTCAAACACTTTGAAATTTACAGGTCGAATAATTAAACTGACTCAGAATTTTTCTCCCTACATAAATAATCAATATTCGCAAAAGAAAAAAATTAAAAAAAAAAGAAGAAGAAATTTCAAATTAGAAACTAAAAGTATACATTGAAGATTTTCGTTCAGGCTGGGACTCGAACCCAGGGCCACTCGCTTGGAAGCCTAACACTCTAGCCATTAGTCTATGGGAGCTCTGTCGGTGGGAGTTTTAAATATAATAAAAACAAAAAATGCACCTTGGTAATTGTTTATTTAAACACTTTGAAATCTTCGTGTCGAAAAATTAAACTGACTCAGAATTTTCTTCCCTACATAAATAATCAATAATTGCAAAGGAAAGAAATTGAAAAAAAAAAGAATTTTCAAATTAGAAAAGAAATATATACATTGAAGATATTCGCTCCGGCTGGGACTCGAACCCAGGCCACTCGCTTGGAAGACCAGCGGTCTAGCCATTAGGCTATCGGAGTTCTGTCGAGCGGAGTCTTACTGCCTGACTGATACTGCCTGACTGACAGACTGACTCACTGACTGACTGATACTGACTGACTGACTCACTGACTGACCGAGACTGACTGACTAACTGCCTGACTGACTGAGACTGGACTGACTGACTGACTGACTGACTTAACTGACTGACGGAGACTGACTGACTGACTGCTTGACTCTCTGACTGGCTATTTCACTGACTGACTGAATGACTAAATGACTGACTGACACTGACTGACTGACTGCTTGACTACCTGACTGACTGCTTGACTGACTAACTGACTGGACAGGACTGACCGACTGACTGACTGACAGACTGACTGAATAAGGATGACTGACAGACTGACTGAATAAGGCTGACTGACTGACTGACTGACAGACTGACTGAATAAGGCTGACCGACTGACTGACTGCCTGACTGACTGAATGACTGACTGACTGACTGACCGAGACTGACTGACTGACTGACTGAGACTGGACTGGACTGACTGACTGACTGACTGAGACTGACTGACTGCTTTAGTGACTAACTGACTGCACAGGACTGACCGACTGACTGACTGACTGACTGCCTGACTGACTGACTGACTGAATGACTGACTGACTGAGACTAAATGACTGACTGCTTGACTGACTGGCTGAAGGACTAACTGACTGACTGAGTGACTGACTGACTGGACTGACTGACTGAGACTGAATGACTGAGTGCTTGATTGATTGACTGTCAGACTGACTGACTGACTTCGCAAAAGGGAAAAATAAAAAAAAAGAATTATAAAATTAGAAAAAAATATTTGCATTTAAGATTTCCTTTCCGGCCGGGACTCGAACCCAGTACCACGCGCTAGGAACCCAACGGTCTAGCCATTAGGCTATCGGAGCTCTGTCGATGGAAGTCTTAAATATAATAAAAACAAAAAATGCACCTTGGTAATTATTGATTCAAACACTTTGAAATTTACAGGTCGAATAATTAAACTGACTCAGAATTTTTCTCCCTACATAAATAATCAATATTCGCAAAAGAGAAAAATTAAAAAAAAAAGAAGAAGAAATTTCAAATTAGAAACTAAAAGTATACATTGAAGATTTTCGTTCAGGCTGGGACTCGAACCCAGGGCCACTCGCTTGGAAGCCTAACACTCTAGCCATTAGTCTATGGGAGCTTTGTCGGTGGGAGTTTTAAATATAATAAAAACAAAAAATGCACCTTGGTAATTGTTTATTTAAACACTTTGAAATCTTCGTGTCGAAAAATTAAACTGACTCAGAATTTTCTTCCCTACATAAATAATTAATAATTGCAAAGGAAAGAAATTGAAAAAAAAAGAATTTTCAAATTAGAAAAGAAATATATACATTGAAGATATTCGCTCCGGCTGGGACTCGAACCCAGGCCACTCGCTTGGAAGACCAGCGGTCTAGCCATTAGGCTATCGGAGTTCTGTCGAGCGGAGTCTTACTGCCTGACTGATACTGCCTGACTGACAGACTGACTCACTGACTGACTGATACTGACTGACTGACTCACTGACTGACCGAGACTGACTGACTAACTGCCTGACTGACTGAGACTGGACTGACTGACTGACTGACTGACTGTCTAACTGACTGACTGAGACTGACTGACTGACTGCTTGACTCTCTGACTGGCTATTTCACTGACTGACTGAAAGACTAAATGACTGACTGACACTGACTGACTGACTGCTTGACTACCTGACTGACTGCTTGACTGACTAACTGACTGGACAGGACTGACCGACTGACTGACTGACAGACTGACTGAATAAGGATGACTGACAGACTGACTGAATAAGGCTGACTGACTGACTGACTGACAGACTGACTGAATAAGGCTGACCGACTGACTGACTGCCTGACTGACTGACTGACTGACTGAATGACTGACTGACTGACTGACCGAGACTGACTGACTGACTGACTGAGACTGGACTGGACTGACTGACTGACTGACTGACTGAGACTGACTGACTGCTTTAGTGACTAACTGACTGCACAGGACTGACCGACTGACTGACTGACTGACTGCCTGACTGACTGACTGACTGAATGACTGACTGACTGAGACTAAATGACTGACTGCTTGACTGACTGGCTGAAGGACTAACTGACTGACTGAGTGACTGACTGACTGGACTGACTGACTGAGACTGAATGACTGAGTGCTTGACTGATTGACTGTCAGACTGACTGACTGACTTCGCAAAAGGGAAAAATAAAAAAAAAAGAATTATAAAATTAGAAAAAAATATTTGCATTTAAGATTTCCTTTCCGGCTGGGATTTGAACCCAGGGCGACACTCATGGAAGCCCAACGCTCTCGCCAATATACTATCGGATCTCTGTTGATCGGTGTCTTAATTATAATAAAAACAAAAAATGCACCTTAGTAATTATTGATCTAAAATCTTTGAAATCTAAAGGTCGAATGATTAAACTGACTCAGAATTTTCTTCCGTACATAAATAATCCATATTTGCAAAAGAAAGAAATTGAAAAAAAAAAGAATCTTCAAATTAGAAGAGAAATATATACATGGAAGATTTTCGTTCCGGCCGGGACTCGAACCCAGTACCACGCGCTTGGAACCCAACGGTCTAGCCATTAGGCTATCGGAGCTCTGTCGATGGAAGTCTTAAATATAATAAAAACAAAAAATGCACCTTGGTAATTATTGATTCAAACACTTTGAAATTTACAGGTCGAATAATTAAACTGACTCAGAATTTTTCTCCCTACATAAATAATCAATATTCGCAAAAGAGAAAAATTAAAAAAAAAAGAAGAAGAAATTTCAAATTAGAAACTAAAAGTATACATTGAAGATTTTCGTTCAGGCTGGGACTCGAACCCAGGGCCACTCGCTTGGAAGCCTAACACTCTAGCCATTAGTCTATGGGAGCTCTGTCGGTGGGAGTTTTAAATATAATAAAAACAAAAAATGCACCTTGGTAATTGTTTATTTAAACACTTTGAAATCTTCGTGTCGAAAAATTAAACTGACTCAGAATTTTCTTCCCTACATAAATAATCAATAATTGCAAAGGAAAGAAATTGAAAAAAAAAAGAATTTTCAAATTAGAAAAGAAATATATACATTGAAGATATTCGCTCCGGCTGGGACTCGAACCCAGGCCACTCGCTTGGAAGACCAGCGGTCTAGCCATTAGGCTATCGGAGTTCTGTCGAGCGGAGTCTTACTGCCTGACTGATACTGCCTGACTGACAGACTGACTCACTGACTGACTGATACTGACTGACTGACTCACTGACTGACCGAGACTGACTGACTAACTGCCTGACTGACTGAGACTGGACTGACTGACTGACTGACTGACTGACTGACTAACTGACTGACTGAGACTGACTGACTGACTGCTTGACTCTCTGACTGGCTATTTCACTGACTGACTGAATGACTAAATGACTGACTGACACTGACTGACTGACTGCTTGACTACCTGACTGACTGCTTGACTGACTAACTGACTGGACAGGACTGACCGACTGACTGACTGACAGACTGACTGAATAAGGATGACTGACAGACTGACTGAATAAGGCTGACTGACTGACTGACTGACAGACTGACTGAATAAGGCTGACCGACTGACTGACTGCCTGACTGACTGACTGACTGACTGACTGACTGACTGACCGAGACTGACTGACTGACTGACTGAGACTGGACTGGACTGACTGACTGACTGACTGACTGAGACTGACTGACTGCTTTAGTGACTAACTGACTGCACAGGACTGACCGACTGACTGACTGACTGACTGCCTGACTGACTGACTGACTGAATGACTGACTGACTGAGACTAAATGACTGACTGCTTGACTGACTGGCTGAAGGACTAACTGACTGACTGAGTGACTGACTGACTGGACTGACTGACTGAGACTGAATGACTGAGTGCTTGACTGATTGACTGTCAGACTGACTGACTGACTTCGCAAAAGGGAAAAATAAAAAAAAAAGAATTATAAAATTAGAAAAAAATATTTGCATTTAAGATTTCCTTTCCGGCTGGGATTTGAACCCAGGGCGACACTCATGGAAGCCCAACGCTCTCGCCAATATACTATCGGATCTCTGTTGATCGGTGTCTTAATTATAATAAAAACAAAAAATGCACCTTAGTAATTATTGATCTAAAATCTTTGAAATCTAAAGGTCGAATGATTAAACTGACTCAGAATTTTCTTCCGTACATAAATAATCCATATTTGCAAAAGAAAGAAATTGAAAAAAAAAAAAGAATCTCCAAACTAGAAGAGAAATATATACATGGAAGATTTTCGTTCCGGCCGGGACTCGAACCCAGTACCACGCGCTTGGAACCCAACGGTCTAGCCATTAGGCTATCGGAGCTCTGTCGATGGAAGTCTTAAATATAATAAAAACAAAAAATGCACCTTGGTAATTATTGATTCAAACACTTTGAAATTTACAGGTCGAATAATTAAACTGACTCAGAATTTTTCTCCCTACATAAATAATCAATATTCGCAAAAGAGAAAAATTAAAAAAAAAAGAAGAAGAAATTTCAAATTAGAAACTAAAAGTATACATTGAAGATTTTCGTTCAGGCTGGGACTCGAACCCAGGGCCACTCGCTTGGAAGCCTAACACTCTAGCCATTAGTCTATGGGAGCTCTGTCGGTGGGAGTTTTAAATATAATAAAAACAAAAAATGCACCTTGGTAATTGTTTATTTAAACACTTTGAAATCTTCGTGTCGAAAAATTAAACTGACTCAGAATTTTCTTCCCTACATAAATAATCAATAATTGCAAAGGAAAGAAATTGAAAAAAAAAAAGAATTTTCAAATTAGAAAAGAAATATATACATTGAAGATATTCGCTCCGGCTGGGACTCGAACCCAGGCCACTCGCTTGGAAGACCAGCGGTCTAGCCATTAGGCTATCGGAGTTCTGTCGAGCGGAGTCTTACTGCCTGACTGATACTGCCTGACTGACAGACTGACTCACTGACTGACTGATACTGACTGACTGACTCACTGACTGACCGAGACTGACTGACTAACTGCCTGACTGACTGAGACTGGACTGACTGACTGACTGACTGACTTAACTGACTGACGGAGACTGACTGACTGACTGCTTGACTCTCTGACTGGCTATTTCACTGACTGACTGAATGACTAAATGACTGACTGACACTGACTGACTGACTGCTTGACTACCTGACTGACTGCTTGACTGACTAACTGACTGGACAGGACTGACCGACTGACTGACTGACAGACTGACTGAATAAGGATGACTGACAGACTGACTGAATAAGGCTGACTGACTGACTGACTGACAGACTGACTGAATAAGGCTGACCGACTGACTGACTGCCTGACTGACTGAATGACTGACTGACTGACTGACCGAGACTGACTGACTGACTGACTGAGACTGGACTGGACTGACTGACTGACTGACTGACTGAGACTGACTGACTGCTTTAGTGACTAACTGACTGCACAGGACTGACCGACTGACTGACTGACTGACTGCCTGACTGACTGACTGACTGAATGACTGACTGACTGAGACTAAATGACTGACTGCTTGACTGACTGGCTGAAGGACTAACTGACTGACTGAGTGACTGACTGACTGGACTGACTGACTGAGACTGAATGACTGAGTGCTTGATTGATTGACTGTCAGACTGACTGACTGACTTCGCAAAAGGGAAAAATAAAAAAAAAAGAATTATAAAATTAGAAAAAAATATTTGCATTTAAGATTTCCTTTCCGGCCGGGACTCGAACCCAGTACCACGCGCTAGGAACCCAACGGTCTAGCCATTAGGCTATCGGAGCTCTGTCGATGGAAGTCTTAAATATAATAAAAACAAAAAATGCACCTTGGTAATTATTGATTCAAACACTTTGAAATTTACAGGTCGAATAATTAAACTGACTCAGAATTTTTCTCCCTACATAAATAATCAATATTCGCAAAAGAGAAAAATTAAAAAAAAAAGAAGAAGAAATTTCAAATTAGAAACTAAAAGTATACATTGAAGATTTTCGTTCAGGCTGGGACTCGAACCCAGGGCCACTCGCTTGGAAGCCTAACACTCTAGCCATTAGTCTATGGGAGCTCTGTCGGTGGGAGTTTTAAATATAATAAAAACAAAAAATGCACCTTGGTAATTGTTTATTTAAACACTTTGAAATCTTTGTGTCGAAAAATTAAACCCACTCAGAATTTTCTTCCCTACATAAATAATCAATAATTGCAAAGGAAAGAAATTGAAAAAAAAAAGAATTTTCAAATTAGAAAAGAAATATATACATTGAAGATATTCGCTCCGGCTGGGACTCGAACCCATGGCCACTCGCTTGGAAGACCAGCGGTCTAGCCATTAGGCTATCGGAGTTCTGTCGAGCGGAGTCTTACTGCCTGACTGATACTGCCTGACTGACATACTGACTCACTGACTGACTGATACTGACTGACTGACTCACTGACTGACCGAGACTGACTGACTAACTGCCTGACTGACTGAGACTGGACTGACTGACTGACTGACTGACTGACTGACTAACTGACTGACTGAGACTGACTGACTGACTGCTTGACTCTCTGACTGGCTATTTCACTGACTGACTGAATGACTAAATGACTGACTGACACTGACTGACTGACTGCTTGACTACCTGACTGACTGCTTGACTGACTAACTGACTGGACAGGACTGACCGACTGACTGACTGACAGACTGACTGAATAAGGATGACTGACAGACTGACTGAATAAGGCTGACTGACTGACTGACTGACAGACTGACTGAATAAGGCTGACCGACTGACTGACTGCCTGACTGACTGACTGACTGAATGACTGACTGACTGACTGACCGAGACTGACTGACTGAGACTGGACTGGACTGACTGACTGACTGACTGACTGAGACTGACTGACTGCTTTAGTGACTAACTGACTGCACAGGACTAACCGACTGACTGACTGACTGACTGCCTGACTGACTGACTGACTGAATGACTGACTGACTGAGACTAAATGACTGACTGCTTGACTGACTGGCTGAAGGACTAACTGACTGACTGAGTGACTGACTGACTGGACTGACTGACTGAGACTGAATGACTGAGTGCTTGACTGATTGACTGTCAGACTGACTGACTGACTTCGCAAAAGGGAAAAATAAAAAAAAAAGAATTATAAAATTAGAAAAAAATATTTGCATTTAAGATTTCCTTTCCGGCTGGGATTTGAACCCAGGGCGACACTCATGGAAGCCCAACGCTCTCGCCAATATACTATCGGATCTCTGTTGATCGGTGTCTTAATTATAATAAAAACAAAAAATGCACCTTAGTAATTATTGATCTAAAATCTTTGAAATCTAAAGGTCGAATGATTAAACTGACTCAGAATTTTCTTCCGTACATAAATAATCCATATTTGCAAAAGAAAGAAATTGAAAAAAAAAAGAATCTTCAAACTAGAAGAGAAATATATACATGGAAGATTTTCGTTCCGGCCGGGACTCGAACCCAGTACCACGCGCTTGGAACCCAACGGTCTAGCCATTAGGCTATCGGAGCTCTGTCGATGGAAGTCTTAAATATAATAAAAACAAAAAATGCACCTTGGTAATTATTGATTCAAACACTTTGAAATTTACAGGTCGAATAATTAAACTGACTCAGAATTTTTCTCCCTACATAAATAATCAATATTCGCAAAAGAGAAAAATTAAAAAAAAAAGAAGAAGAAATTTCAAATTAGAAACTAAAAGTATACATTGAAGATTTTCGTTCAGGCTGGGACTCGAACCCAGGGCCACTCGCTTGGAAGCCTAACACTCTAGCCATTAGTCTATGGGAGCTCTGTCGGTGGGAGTTTTAAATATAATAAAAACAAAAAATGCACCTTGGTAATTGTTTATTTAAACACTTTGAAATCTTCGTGTCGAAAAATTAAACTGACTCAGAATTTTCTTCCCTACATAAATAATCAATAATTGCAAAGGAAAGAAATTGAAAAAAAAAAAGAATTTTCAAATTAGAAAAGAAATATATACATTGAAGATATTCGCTCCGGCTGGGACTCGAACCCAGGCCACTCGCTTGGAAGACCAGCGGTCTAGCCATTAGGCTATCGGAGTTCTGTCGAGCGGAGTCTTACTGCCTGACTGATACTGCCTGACTGACAGACTGACTCACTGACTGACTGATACTGACTGACTGACTCACTGACTGACCGAGACTGACTGACTAACTGCCTGACTGACTGAGACTGGACTGACTGACTGACTGACTGACTTAACTGACTGACGGAGACTGACTGACTGACTGCTTGACTCTCTGACTGGCTATTTCACTGACTGACTGAATGACTAAATGACTGACTGACACTGACTGACTGACTGCTTGACTACCTGACTGACTGCTTGACTGACTAACTGACTGGACAGGACTGACCGACTGACTGACTGACAGACTGACTGAATAAGGATGACTGACAGACTGACTGAATAAGGCTGACTGACTGACTGACTGACAGACTGACTGAATAAGGCTGACCGACTGACTGACTGCCTGACTGACTGAATGACTGACTGACTGACTGACCGAGACTGACTGACTGACTGACTGAGACTGGACTGGACTGACTGACTGACTGACTGACTGAGACTGACTGACTGCTTTAGTGACTAACTGACTGCACAGGACTGACCGACTGACTGACTGACTGACTGCCTGACTGAGTGACTGACTGAATGACTGACTGACTGAGACTAAATGACTGACTGCTTGACTGACTGGCTGAAGGACTAACTGACTGACTGAGTGACTGACTGACTGGACTGACTGACTGAGACTGAATGACTGAGTGCTTGATTGATTGACTGTCAGACTGACTGACTGACTTCGCAAAAGGGAAAAATAAAAAAAAAGAATTATAAAATTAGAAAAAAATATTTGCATTTAAGATTTCCTTTCCGGCCGGGACTCGAACCCAGTACCACGCGCTAGGAACCCAACGGTCTAGCCATTAGGCTATCGGAGCTCTGTCGATGGAAGTCTTAAATATAATAAAAACAAAGAATGCACCTTGGTAATTATTGATTCAAACACTTTGAAATTTACAGGTCGAATAATTAAACTGACTCAGAATTTTTCTCCCTACATAAATAATCAATATTCGCAAAAGAGAAAAATTAAAAAAAAAAGAAGAAGAAATTTCAAATTAGAAACTAAAAGTATACATTGAAGATTTTCGTTCAGGCTGGGACTCGAACCCAGGGCCACTCGCTTGGAAGCCTAACACTCTAGCCATTAGTCTATGGGAGCTCTGTCGGTGGGAGTTTTAAATATAATAAAAACAAAAAATGCACCTTGGTAATTGTTTATTTAAACACTTTGAAATCTTTGTGTCGAAAAATTAAACCCACTCAGAATTTTCTTCCCTACATAAATAATCAATAATTGCAAAGGAAAGAAATTGAAAAAAAAAAGAATTTTCAAATTAAAAAAGAAATATATACATTGAAGATATTCGCTCCGGCTGGGACTCGAACCCATGGCCACTCGCTTGGAAGACCAGCGGTCTAGCCATTAGGCTATCGGAGTTCTGTCGAGCGGAGTCTTACTGCCTGACTGATACTGCCTGACTGACATACTGACTCACTGACTGACTGATACTGACTGACTGACTCACTGACTGACCGAGACTGACTGACTAACTGCCTGACTGACTGAGACTGGACTGACTGACTGACTGACTGACTGACTGACTAACTGACTGACTGAGACTGACTGACTGACTGCTTGACTCTCTGACTGGCTATTTCACTGACTGACTGAAAGACTAAATGACTGACTGACACTGACTGACTGACTGCTTGACTACCTGACTGACTGCTTGACTGACTAACTGACTGGACAGGACTGACCGACTGACTGACTGACAGACTGACTGAATAAGGATGACTGACAGACTGACTGAATAAGGCTGACTGACTGACTGACTGACAGACTGACTGAATAAGGCTGACCGACTGACTGACTGCCTGACTGACTGACTGACTGAATGACTGACTGACTGACTGACCGAGACTGACTGACTGAGACTGGACTGGACTGACTGACTGACTGACTGACTGAGACTGACTGACTGCTTTAGTGACTAACTGACTGCACAGGACTAACCGACTGACTGACTGACTGACTGCCTGACTGACTGACTGACTGAATGACTGACTGACTGAGACTAAATGACTGACTGCTTGACTGACTGGCTGAAGGGCTAACTGACTGACTGAGTGACTGACTGACTGGACTGACTGACTGAGACTGAATGACTGAGTGCTTGACTGATTGACTGTCAGACTGACTGACTGACTTCGCAAAAGGGAAAAATAAAAAAAAAAAGAATTATAAAATTAGAAAAAAATATTTGCATTTAAGATTTCCTTTCCGGCTGGGATTTGAACCCAGGGCGACACTCATGGAAGCCCAACGCTCTCGCCAATATACTATCGGATCTCTGTTGATCGGTGTCTTAATTATAATAAAAACAAAAAATGCACCTTAGTAATTATTGATCTAAAATCTTTGAAATCTAAAGGTCGAATGATTAAACTGACTCAGAATTTTCTTCCGTACATAAATAATCCATATTTGCAAAAGAAAGAAATTGAAAAAAAAAAGAATCTTCAAACTAGAAGAGAAATATATACATGGAAGATTTTCGTTCCGGCCGGGACTCGAACCCAGTACCACGCGCTTGGAACCCAACGGTCTAGCCATTAGGCTATCGGAGCTCTGTCGATGGAAGTCTTAAATATAATAAAAACAAAAAATGCACCTTGGTAATTATTGATTCAAACACTTTGAAATTTACAGGTCGAATAATTAAACTGACTCAGAATTTTTCTCCCTACATAAATAATCAATATTCGCAAAAGAGAAAAATTAAAAAAAAAAGAAGAAGAAATTTCAAATTAGAAACTAAAAGTATACATTGAAGATTTTCGTTCAGGCTGGGACTCGAACCCAGGGCCACTCGCTTGGAAGCCTAACACTCTAGCCATTAGTCTATGGGAGCTCTGTCGGTGGGAGTTTTAAATATAATAAAAACAAAAAATGCACCTTGGTAATTGTTTATTTAAACACTTTGAAATCTTCGTGTCGAAAAATTAAACTGACTCAGAATTTTCTTCCCTACATAAATAATCAATAATTGCAAAGGAAAGAAATTGAAAAAAAAAAAGAATTTTCAAATTAGAAAAGAAATATATACATTGAAGATATTCGCTCCGGCTGGGACTCGAACCCAGGCCACTCGCTTGGAAGACCAGCGGTCTAGCCATTAGGCTATCGGAGTTCTGTCGAGCGGAGTCTTACTGCCTGACTGATACTGCCTGACTGACAGACTGACTCACTGACTGACTGATACTGACTGACTGACTCACTGACTGACCGAGACTGACTGACTAACTGCCTGACTGACTGAGACTGGACTGACTGACTGACTGACTGACTTAACTGACTGACGGAGACTGACTGACTGACTGCTTGACTCTCTGACTGGCTATTTCACTGACTGACTGAATGACTAAATGACTGACTGACACTGACTGACTGACTGCTTGACTACCTGACTGACTGCTTGACTGACTAACTGACTGGACAGGACTGACCGACTGACTGACTGACAGACTGACTGAATAAGGATGACTGACAGACTGACTGAATAAGGCTGACTGACTGACTGACTGACAGACTGACTGAATAAGGCTGACCGACTGACTGACTGCCTGACTGACTGAATGACTGACTGACTGACTGACCGAGACTGACTGACTGACTGACTGAGACTGGACTGGACTGACTGACTGACTGACTGACTGAGACTGACTGACTGCTTTAGTGACTAACTGACTGCACAGGACTGACCGACTGACTGACTGACTGACTGCCTGACTGACTGACTGACTGAATGACTGACTGACTGAGACTAAATGACTGACTGCTTGACTGACTGGCTGAAGGACTAACTGACTGACTGAGTGACTGACTGACTGGACTGACTGACTGAGACTGAATGACTGAGTGCTTGATTGATTGACTGTCAGACTGACTGACTGACTTCGCAAAAGGGAAAAATAAAAAAAAAGAATTATAAAATTAGAAAAAAATATTTGCATTTAAGATTTCCTTTCCGGCCGGGACTCGAACCCAGTACCACGCGCTAGGAACCCAACGGTCTAGCCATTAGGCTATCGGAGCTCTGTCGATGGAAGTCTTAAATATAATAAAAACAAAGAATGCACCTTGGTAATTATTGATTCAAACACTTTGAAATTTACAGGTCGAATAATTAAACTGACTCAGAATTTTTCTCCCTACATAAATAATCAATATTCGCAAAAGAGAAAAATTAAAAAAAAAAGAAGAAATTTCAAATTAGAAACTAAAAGTATACATTGAAGATTTTCGTTCAGGCTGGGACTCGAACCCAGGGCCACTCGCTTGGAAGCCTAACACTCTAGCCATTAGTCTATGGGAGCTCTGTCGGTGGGAGTTTTAAATATAATAAAAACAAAAAATGCACCTTGGTAATTGTTTATTTAAACACTTTGAAATCTTCGTGTCGAAAAATTAAACCCACTCAGAATTTTCTTCCCTACATAAATAATCAATAATTGCAAAGGAAAGAAATTGAAAAAAAAAAGAATTTTCAAATTAGAAAAGAAATATATACATTGAAGATATTCGCTCCGGCTGGGACTCGAACCCATGGCCACTCGCTTGGAAGACCAGCGGTCTAGCCATTAGGCTATCGGAGTTCTGTCGAGCGGAGTCTTACTGCCTGACTGATACTGCCTGACTGACATACTGACTCACTGACTGACTGATACTGACTGACTGACTCACTGACTGACTGACTCACTGACTGACCGAGACTGACTGACTAACTGCCTGACTGACTGAGACTGGACTGACTGACTGACTGACTGACTGACTGACTAACTGACTGACTGAGACTGACTGACTGACTGCTTGACTCTCTGACTGGCTATTTCACTGACTGACTGAATGACTAAATGACTGACTGAAACTGACTGACTGACTGCTTGACTACCTGACTGACTGCTTGACTGACTAACTGACTGGACAGGACTGACCGACTGACTGACTGACAGACTGACTGAATAAGGATGACTGACAGACTGACTGAATAAGGCTGACTGACTGACTGACTGACAGACTGACTGAATAAGGCTGACCGACTGACTGACTGCCTGACTGACTGACTGACTGAATGACTGACTGACTGACTGACCGAGACTGACTGACTGAGACTGGACTGGACTGACTGACTGACTGACTGACTGAGACTGACTGACTGCTTTAGTGACTAACTGACTGCACAGGACTGACCGACTGACTGACTGACTGACTGCCTGACTGACTGACTGACTGAATGACTGACTGACTGAGACTAAATGACTGACTGCTTGACTGACTGGCTGAAGGACTAACTGACTGACTGAGTGACTGACTGACTGGACTGACTGACTGAGACTGAATGACTGAGTGCTTGACTGATTGACTGTCAGACTGACTGACTGACTTCGCAAAAGGGAAAAATAAAAAAAAAGAATTATAAAATTAGAAAAAAATATTTGCATTTAAGATTTCCATTCCGGCTGGGATTTGAACCCAGGGCGACACTCATGGAAGCCCAACGCTCTCGCCAATATACTATCGGATCTCTGTTGATCGGTGTCTTAATTATAATAAAAACAAAAAATGCACCTTAGTAATTATTGATCTAAAATCTTTGAAATCTAAATGTCGAATGATTAAACTGACTCAGAATTTTCTTCCGTACATAAATAATCCATATTTGCAAAAGAAAGAAATTGAAAAAAAAAGAATCTTCAAATTAGAAGAGAAATATATACACGGAAGATTTTCGTTCCGGCCGGGACTCGAACCCAGTACCACTCGCTTGGAACCCAACGGTTTAGCCATTAAGCTATCGGAGCTCTTTCGATGGAAGTCTTAAATATAATAAAAACAAAAAATGCACCTTGGTAATTATTGATTCAAACACTTTGAAATTTACAGGTCGAATAATTAAACTGACTCAGAATTTTTCTCCCTACATAAATAATCAATATTCGCAAAAGAGAAAAATTAAAAAAAAAGAAGAAGAAATTTCAAATTAGAAACTAAAAGTATACATTGAAGATTTTCGTTCAGGCTGGGACTCAAACCCAGGGCCACTCGCTTGGAAGCCTAACACTCTAGCCATTAGTCTATGGGAGCTCTGTCGGTGGGAGTTTTAAATATAATAAAAACAAAAAATGCACCTTGGTAATTGTTTATTTAAACACTTTGAAATCTTCGTGTCGAAAAATTAAACTGACTCAGAATTTTCTTCCCTACATAAATAATCAATAATTGCAAAGGAAAGAAATTGAAAAAAAAAAGAATTTTCAAATTAGAAAAGAAATATATACATTGAAGATATTCGCTCCGGCTGGGACTCGAACCCAGGCCACTCGCTTGGAAGACCAGCGGTCTAGCCATTAGGCTATCGGAGTTCTGTCGAGCGGAGTCTTACTGCCTGACTGATACTGCCTGACTGACAGACTGACTCACTGACTGACTGATACTGACTGACTGACTCACTGACTGACCGAGACTGACTGACTAACTGCCTGACTGACTGAGACTGGACTGACTGACTGACTGACTGACTGACTGACTAACTGACTGACTGAGACTGACTGACTGACTGCTTGACTCTCTGACTGGCTATTTCACTGACTGACTGAATGACTAAATGAATGACTGACACTGACTGACTGACTGCTTGACTACCTGACTGACTGCTTGACTGACTAACTGACTGGACAGGACTGACCGACTGACTGACTGACAGACTGACTGAATAAGGATGACTGACAGACTGACTGAATAAGGCTGACTGACTGACTGACTGACAGACTGACTGAATAAGGCTGACCGACTGACTGACTGCCTGACTGACTGACTGACTGACTGACTGACTGACCGAGACTGACTGACTGACTGACTGAGACTGGACTGGACTGACTGACTGACTGACTGACTGAGACTGACTGACTGCTTTAGTGACTAACTGACTGCACAGGACTGACCGACTGACTGACTGACTGACTGCCTGACTGACTGACTGACTGAATGACTGACTGACTGAGACTAAATGACTGACTGCTTGACTGACTGGCTGAAGGACTAACTGACTGACTGAGTGACTGACTGACTGGACTGACTGACTGAGACTGAATGACTGAGTGCTTGACTGATTGACTGTCAGACTGACTGACTGACTTCGCAAAAGGGAAAAATAAAAAAAAAAGAATTATAAAATTAGAAAAAAATATTTGCATTTAATATTTCCTTTCCGGCCGGGACTCGAACCCAGTACCACGCGCTAGGAACCCAACGGTCTAGCCATTAGGCTATCGGAGCTCTGTCGATGGAAGTCTTAAATATAATAAAAACAAAAAATGCACCTTGGTAATTATTGATTCAAACACTTTGAAATTTACAGGTCGAATAATTAAACTGACTCAGAATTTTTCTCCCTACATAAATAATCAATATTCGCAAAAGAGAAAAATTAAAAAAAAAAGAAGAAGAAATTTCAAATTAGAAACTAAAAGTATACATTGAAGATTTTCGTTCAGGCTGGGACTCGAACCCAGGGCCACTCGCTTGAAAGCCTAACACTCTAGCCATTAGTCTATGGGAGCTCTGTCGGTGGGAGTTTTAAATATAATAAAAACAAAAAATGCACCTTGGTAATTGTTTATTTAAACACTTTGAAATCTTCGTGTCGAAAAATTAAACTGACTCAGAATTTTCTTCCCCACATAAATAATCAATAATTGCAAAGGAAAGAAATTGAAAAAAAAAAGAATTTTCAAATTAGAAAAGAAATATATACATTGAAGATATTCGCTCCGGCTGGGACTCGAACCCAGGCCACTCGCTTGGAAGACCAGCGGTCTAGCCATTAGGCTATCGGAGTTCTGTCGAGCGGAGTCTTACTGCCTGACTGATACTGCCTGACTGACTGACTGACTCACTGACTGACCGAGACTGACTGACTAACTGCCTGACTGACTGAGACTGGACTGACTGACTGACTGACTGACTAACTGACTGACTGAGACTGACTGACTGACTGCTTGACTCTCTGACTGGCTATTTCACTGACTGACTGAATGACTAAATGACTGACTGACACTGACTGACTGACTGCTTGACTACCTGACTGACTGCTTGACTGACTAACTGACTGGACAGGACTGACCGACTGACTGACTGACAGACTGACTGAATAAGGATGACTGACAGACTGACTGAATAAGGCTGACTGACTGACTGACTGACAGACTGACTGAATAAGGCTGACCGACTGACTGACTGCCTGACTGACTGACTGACTGAATGACTGACTGACTGACTGACCGAGACTGACTGACCGAGACTGACTGACTGACTGACTGAGACTGGACTGGACTGACTGACTGACTGACTGACTGAGACTGACTGACTGCTTTAGTGACTAACTGACTGCACAGGACTGACCGACTGACTGACTGACTGACTGACTGACTGAGACTAAATGACTGACTGCTTGACTGACTGGCTGAAGGACTAACTGACTGACTGAGTGACTGACTGACTGGACTGACTGACTGAGACTGAATGACTGAGTGCTTGACTGATTGACTGTCAGACTGACTGACTGACTTCGCAAAAGGGGAAAAATAAAAAAAAAAGAATTCTAAAATTAGAAAAAACTATTTGCATTTAAGATTTCCTTTCCGGCCGGGACTCGAACCCAGTACCACGCGCTAGGGAACCCAACGATCTAGCCATTAGGCTATCGGAGCTCTGTCGATGGAAGTCTTAAATATAATAAAAACAAAAAATGCACCTTGGTAATTATTGATTCAAACACTTTGAAATTTACAGGTCGAATAATTAAACTGACTCAGAATTTTTCTCCCTACATAAATAATCAATATTCGCAAAAGAGAAAAATTTAAAAAAAAAGAAGAAATTTCAAATTAGAAACTAAAAGTATACATTGAAGATTTTCGTTCAGGCTGGGACTCGAACCCAGGTCCACTCGCTTGGAAGCCTAACACTCTAGCCATTAGTCTATGGGAGCTCTGTCGGTGGGAGTTTTAAATATAATAAAAACAAAAAATGCACCTTGGTAATTGTTTATTTAAACACTTTGAAATCTTCGTGTCGAAAAATTAAACTGACTCAGAATTTTCTTCCCTACATAAATAATCAATAATTGCAAAGGAAAAAAATTGAAAAAAAAAAGAATTTTCAAATTAGAAAAGAAATATATACATTGAAGATATTCGCTCCGGCTGGGACTCGAACCCAGGCCACTCGCTTGGAAGACCAGCGGTCTAGCCATTAGGCTATCGGAGTTCTGTCGAGCGGAGTCTTACTGCCTGACTGATACTGCCTGACTGACAGACTGACTCACTGACTGACTGATACTGACTGACTGACTCACTGACTGACCGAGACTGACTGACTAACTGCCTGACTGACTGAGACTGGACTGACTGACTGACTGACTGACTGACTGACTAACTGACTGACTGAGGACTGACTGACTGACTGCTTGACTCTCTGACTGGCTATTTCACTGACTGACTGAATGACTAAATGACTGACTGACACTGACTGACTGACTGCTTGACTACCTGACTGACTGCTTGACTGACTAACTGACTGGACAGGACTGACCGACTGACTGACTGACAGACTGACTGAATAAGGATGACTGACAGACTGACTGAATAAGGCTGACTGACTGACTGACTGACAGACTGACTGAATAAGGCTGACCGGACTGACTGACTGCCTGACTGAGCTGACTGAATGACTGACTGAGCTGACTGACCGAGGCTGACTGACTGACTGACTGAGACTGGACTGGACTGACTGACTGACTGACTGACTGAGACTGACTGACTGCTTTAGTGACTAACTGACTGCACAGGAGCTGACCGACTGACTGACTGACTGACTGCCTGACTGACTGACTGACTGAATGACTGACTGACTGAGACTAAATGACTGACTGCTTGACTGACTGGCTGAAGGACTAACTGACTGACTGAGTGACTGACTGACTGGACTGACTGACTGAGACTGAATGACTGAGTGCTTGACTGATTGACTGTCAGACTGACTGACTGACTTCGCAAAAGGGAAAAATAAAAAAAAATAATTATAAAATTAGAAAAAAAATATTTGCATTTAAGATTTCCTTTCCGGCTGGGATTTGAACCCAGGGCGACACTCATGGAAGCCCAACGCTCTCGCCAATATACTATCGGATCTCTGTTGATCGGTGTCTTAATTATAATAAAAACAAAAAATGCACCTTAGTAATTATTGATCTAAAATCTTTGAAATCTAAAGGTCGAATGATTAAACTGACTCAGAATTTTCTTCCGTACATAAATAATCCATATTTGCAAAAGAAAGAAATTGAAAAAAAAAAAGAATCTTCAAATTAGAAGAGAAATATATACAGGGGAGATTTTCGTTCCGGCCGGGACTCGAACCCAGTACCACGCGCTTGGAACCCAACGGTCTAGCCATTAGGCTATCGGAGCTCTGTCGATGGAAGTCTTAAATATAATAAAAACAAAAAATGCACCTTGGTAAATTTTGATTCAAACACTTTGAAATTTACAGGTCGAATAATTAAACTGACTCAGAATTTTTCTCCCTACATAAATAATCAATATTCGCAAAAAGAGAAAAAATTAAAAAAAAAAGAAAGAAATTTCAAATTAGAAACTAAAAGTATACATTGAAGATTTTCGTTCAGGCTGGGACTCGAACCCAGGGCCACTCGCTTGGAAGCCTAACACTCTAGCCATTAGTCTATGGGAGCTCTGTCGGTGGGAGTTTTTAAATATAATAAAAACAAAAAATGCACCTTGGTAATTGTTTATTTAAACACTTTGAAATCTTCGTGTCGAAAAATTAAACTGACTCAGAATTTTCTTCCCTACATAAATAATCAATAATTGCAAAGGAAAGAAATTGAAAAAAAAAGAATTTTCAAATTAGAAAAGAAATATATACATTGAAGATATTCGCTCCGGCTGGGACTCGAACCCAGGCCACTCGCTTGGAAGACCAGCGGTCTAGCCATTAGGCTATCGGAGTTCTGTCAAGCGGAGTCTTACTGCCTGACTGATACTGCCTGACTGACAGACTGACTCACTGACTGACTGATACTGACTGACAGACTCACTGACTGACCGAGACTGACTGACTAACTGCCTGACTGACTGAGACTGGACTGACTGACTGACTGACTGACTGACTGACTAACTGACTGACTGAGACTGATGACTGACTGACTGCTTGACTCTCTGACTGGCTATTTCACTGACTGACTGAATGACTAAATGACTGACTGACACTGACTGACTGACTGCTTGGACTACCTGACTGACTGCTTGACTGACTAACTGACTGGACAGGACTGGCCGACTGACTGACTGACAGACTGACTGAATAAGGATGACTGACAGACTGACTGAATAAGGCTGACTGACTGACTGACTGACAGACTGACTGAATAAGGCTGACCGACTGACTGACTGCCTGACTGACTGACTGACTGAATGACAGACTGACTGACTGACTGAATGACAGACTGACTGACTGACCGAGACTGACTGACTGACTGACTGAGACCTGGACTGGACTGACTGACTGACTGACTGACTGAGACTGACTGACTGCTTTAGTGACTAACTGACTGCACAGGACTGACCGACTGACTGACTGACTGACTGCCTGACTGACTGACTGACTGAATGACTGACTGACTGAGACTAAATGACTGACTGCTTGACTGACTGGCTGAAGGACTAACTGACTGACTGCTTGACTGACTGGCTGAAGGACTAACTGACTGACTGAGTGACTGGACTGACTGACTGAGACTGAATGACTGAGTGCTTGACTGATTGACTGTCAGACTGACTGACTGACTTCGCAAAAGGGAAAAATAAAAAAAAAGAATTATAAAATTAGAAAAAAATATTTGCATTTAAGATTTCCTTTCCGGCCGGGACTCGAACCCAGTACCACGCGCTAGGAACCCAACGGTCTAGCCATTAGGCTATCGGAGCTCTGTCGATGGAAGTCTTAAATATAATAAAAACAAAAAATGCACCTTGGTAATTATTGATTCAAACACTTTGAAATTTACAGGTCGAATAATTAAACTGACTCAGAATTTTTCTCCCTACATAAATAATCAATATTCGCAAAAGAGAAAAATTAAAAAAAAAAGAAGAAGAAATTTCAAATTAGAAACTAAAAGTATACATTGAAGATTTTCGTTCAGGCTGGGACTCGAACCCAGGCCACTCGCTTGGAAGCGTAACACTCTAGCCATTAGTCTATGGGAGCTCTGTCGGTGGGAGTTTTTAAATATAATAAAAACAAAAAATGCACCTTGGTAATTGTTTATTTAAACACTTTGAAATCTTCGTGTCGAAAAATTAAACTGACTCAGAATTTTCTTCCCTACATAAATAATCAATAATTGCAAAGGAAAGAAATTGAAAAAAAAAGAATTTTTCAAATTAGAAAAGAAATATATACATTGAAGATATTCGCTCCGGCTGGGACTCGAACCCAGGCCACTCGCTTGGAAGACCAGCGGTCTAGCCATTAGGCTATCGGAGTTCTGTCGAGCGGAGTCTTACTGCCTGACTGATACTGCCTGACTGACAGACTGACTCACTGACTGACTGATACTGACTGACTGACTCACTGACTGACCGAGACTGACTGACTAACTGCCTGACTGACTGAGACTGGACTGACTGACTGACTGACTGACTGACTGACTGATGACTAACTGACTGACTGAGACTGACTGACTGACTGCTTGACTCTCTGACTGGCTATTTCACTGACTGACTGAATGACTAAATGACTGACTGACACTGACTGACTGACACTGACTGACTGCTTGACTGACTAACTGACTGGACAGGACTGACCGACTGACTGACTGACAGACTGACTGAATAAGGATGACTGACTGACTGACTGACAGACTGACTGAATAAGGGCTGACCGACTGACTGACTGCCTGACTGACTGAGCTGACTGAATGACTGACTGCCTGACTGACTGACTGACTGAATGACTGACTGACTGACTGACCGAGACTGACTGAGACTGGACTGGACTGACTGACTGACTGACTGACTGAGACTGACTGACTGCTTTAGTGACTAACTGACTGTACAGGACTGACCGACTGACTGACTGACGGACTGCCTGACTGACTGACTGACTGAATGACTGACTGACTGAGACTAAATGACTGACTGCTTGACTGACTGGCTGAAGGACTAACTGACTGACTGAGTGACTGACTGACTGGACTGACTGACTGAGACTGAATGACTGAGTGCTTGACTGATTGACTGTCAGACTGACTGACTGACTTCGCAAAAAGGGAAAAATAAAAATAAAAAGAATTATAAAATTAGAAAAAAATATTTGCATTTAAGATTTCCTTTCCGGCCGGGACTCGAACCCAGTACCACGCGCTAGGAACCCAACGGTCTAGCCATTAGGCTATCGGAGCTCTGTCGATGGAAGTCTTAAATATAATAAAAACAAAAAATGCACCTTGGTAATTATTGATTCAAACACTTTGAAATTTACAGGTCGAATAATTAAAACTGACTCAGAATTTTTCTCCCTACATAAATAATCAATATTCGCAAAAGAGAAAAATTAAAAAAAAAAGAAGAAGAAATTTCAAATTAGAAACTAAAAGTATACATTGAAGATTTTCGTTCAGGCTGGGACTCGAACCCAGGGCCACTCGCTTGGAAGCCTAACACTCTAGCCATTAGTCTATGGGAACTCTGTCGGTGGGAGTTTTAAATATAATAAAAACAAAAAATGCACCTTGGTAATTGTTTATTTAAACACTTTGAAATCTTCGTGTCGAAAAATTAAACTGACTCAGAATTTTCTTCCCTACATAAATAATCAATAATTGCAAAGGAAAGAAATTGAAAAAAAAAAGAATTTTCAAATTAGAAAAGAAATATATACATTGAAGATATTCGCTCCGGCTGGGACTCGAACCCATGGCCACTCGCTTGGAAGACCAGCGGTCTAGCCATTAGGCTATCGGAGTTCTGTCGAGCGGAGTCTTACTGCCTGACTGATAATGCCTGACTGACAGACTGACTCACTGACTGACTGATACTGACTGACTGACTCACTGACTGACCGAGACTGACTGACTAACTGCCTGACTGACTGAGACTGGGACTGACTGACTGACTGACTGACTGACTGACTAACTGACTGACTGAGACTGACTGACTGACTGCTTGACTCTCTGACTGGCTATTTCACTGACTGACTGAATGACTAAATGACTGACTGACACTGACTGACTGACTGCTTGACTACCTGACTGACTGCTTGACTGACTAACTGACTGGACAGGACAGACCGACTGACTGACTGACAGACTGACTGAACAAGGATGACTGACAGACTGACTGAATAAGGCTGACTGACTGACTGACTGACAGACTGACTGAATAAGGGCTGACCGACTGACTGACTGCCTGACTGACTGACTGACTGAATGACTGACTGACTGACTGACCGAGACTGACTGACTGACACTGGACTGGACTGACTGACTGACTGACTGACTGAGACTGACTGACTGCTTTAGTGACTAACTGACTGCACAGGACTGACCGACTGACTGACTGACTGACTGCCTGACTGACTGACTGACTGAATGACTGACTGACTGAGACTAAATGACTGACTGCTTGACTGACTGGCTGAAGGACTAACTGACTGACTGAGTGACTGACTGACTGGACTGACTGACTGAGACTGAATGACTGAGTGCTTGACTGATTGACTGTCAGACTGACTGACTGACTTCGCAAAAGGGAAAAATAAAAAAAAAAGAATTATAAAATTAGAAAAAAATATTTGCATTTACGATTTCCATTCCGGCTGGGATTTGAACCCAGGGCGACACTCATGGAAGCCCAACGCTCTCGCCAATATACTATCGGATCTCTGTTGATCGGTGTCTTAATTATAATAAAAACAAAAAATGCACCTTAGTAATTATTGATCTAAAATCTTTGAAATCTAAATGTCGAATGATTAAACTGACTCAGAATTTTCTTCCGTACATAAATAATCAATAATTGCAAAGGAAAGAAATTGAAAAAAAAAGAATTTTCAAATTAGAAAAGAAATATATACATTGAAGATATTCGCTCCGGCTGGGACTCGAACCCAGGCCACTCGCTTGGAAGACCAGTGGTCTAGCCATTAGGCTATCGGAGTTCTGTCGAGCGGAGTCTTACTGCCTGACTGATAATGCCTGACTGACAGACTGACTCACTGACTGACTGATACTGACTGACTGACTCACTGACTGACCGAGACTGACTGACAAACTGCCTGACTGACTGAGACTGGACTGACTGACTGACTGACTGACTGACTGACTAACTGACTGACTGAGACTGACTGACTGACTGCTTGACTCTCTGGACTGGCTATTTCACTGACTGACTGAATGACTAAATGACTGACTGACACTGACTGACTGACTGCTTGACTACCTGACTGACTGCTTGACGGACTAACTGACTGGACAGGACTGACCGACTGACTGACTGACAGACTGACTGAATAAGGATGACTGACAGACTGACTGAATAAGGCTGACTGACTGACTGACTGACAGACTGACTGAATAAGGCTGACCGACTGACTGACTGCCTGACTGACTGACTGACTGAATGACTGACTGCCTGACTGACTGACTGACTGAATGACTGACTGACTGACGGACCGAGACTGACTGACTGACTGACTGACTGACTGAGACTGACTGACTGCTTTAGTGACTAACTGACTGCACAGGACTGACCGACTGACTGACTGACTGACTGACTGACTGCCTGACTGACTGAATGACTGACTGACTGAGACTAAATGACTGACTGCTTGACTGACTGGCTGAAGGACTAACTGACTGACTGAGTGACTGACTGACTGGACTGACTGACTGAGACTGAATGACTGAGTGCTTGACTGATTGACTGTCAGACTGACTGACTGACTTCGCAAAAGGGAAAAATAAAAAAAAAAGAATTATAAAATTAGAAAAAAATATTTGCATTTAAGATTTCCTTTCCGGCCGGGACTCGAACCCAGTACCACGCGCTAGGAACCCAACGGTCTAGCCATTAGGCTATCGGAGCTCTGTCGATGGAAGTCTTAAATATAATAAAAACAAAAAATGCACCTTGGTAATTATTGATTCAAACACTTTGAAATTTACAGGTCGAATAATTAAACTGACTCAGAATTTTTCTCCCTACATAAATAATCAATATTCGCAAAAGAGAAAAATTAAAAAAAAAAGAAGAAGAAAATTTCAAATTAGAAACTAAAAGTATACATTGAAGATTTTCGTTCAGGCTGGACTCGAACCCAGGGCCACTCGCTTGGAAGCCTAACACTCTAGCCATTAGTCTATATGAGCTCTGTCGGTGGAGTTTTAAATATAATAAAAACAAAAAAATGCACCTTGGTAATTGTTTATTTAAACACTTTGAAAT